>NW_015387300.1:219012-226567 GCF_001527695.2 Protobothrops mucrosquamatus | reverse complement strand
GTTTTGTATGGGTGTGTTTTTAGAACAGGCCTATTATTCAATTCGATTTTAAAACAGAAACTATTTATTTATTCGTGGTTTTTAGTATCGCCTGTTCACCGCCCTGAGTCCCGCAAGGGAGATAGGGCGGTATATAAATTTAATAAATAAATAAATAAATAAATAAATAAATAAATAAATAAATAAATAAATAAATAAATAAATAAATAAATAATAATAATAATAATAATAATAATAATAATAATAATAATAATAATAATAATAATAATAATAAAGTTGGAAGGGACCTTGGAGGTTATCTAGTCCAACCCCCTGCTCAGGCAGGAAACCCTATACCACTTCAGACAGATGGCTGTCCAGTCTCTTCTTAAAAACTTCCAGTGTTGGAGCATTCACTGCTTCTGGAGGCAGGTTGTTCCACTGGTTAATTGTTCTAACTGTCACAAGACACTTTTTGCAATCATTGCTTTCTTTATATAAGTACAAAACAAATATAAGTGAAATTACATACTGAAATCATTCCTAGCAGTCTGTAAACTGACTGCATTTCAACACAAAACTTAAGAAGTTTTATGTTATTTATTCATTGTTTTTAGCTTTGTTGTATGCTGTCCAGAATCGCTTCTGGTGAGGTGGATGGCTATATAGATAAACAAAATTACAAACTGGATTTGAGTCAGCAAAAAATATGGCTATATCATTTTTTAAAAGGCAAATGTATAATTAGGCTACATCTGGAGTTATATAATTTCCAAATCACAGGAACTAACAGTTTTGAATTGGTCACCGTGCTTTAATACAGTCTGGGATAGTCAGAAAAAGACAGCAATGATGATCAGTAAAAACTAAGTCCTATGAAGGAAGATTGAATTAGGGATGTTTAATATTGAGCAGAGAAAACCAAGGAAAAATATGCAGCAGTATAAAAGGTCCCAAAACAGCAACAGACAGCTAATCATTTTCTCTATCAGTTCAAAGTGCAATACATGAAATTATGATTTGGAGTTGGAGGAAACCAATTTCTGATGTTAAAACTTTTTTAACAATTCAGGGCAATTAAATAGGGGTAATAAACTCATCTTTGATAAGTGTGTTCAGATAGAGAAGATAGGCCATTAGGCTGGGGTGCATTAGTCCTGATTGACTGACTGACTGATTGATTGATTTGCCAAATGTATGCATTGTCCATCTTATTGTCTAAGTGAGTCTGACTGGTTACAAGCAACAGTAAACATTTACCCTGTAAACCTAAATGATAGTTTCCAACTCTCTGATTCCATGATTTTCTGATGTAAATCTCACAAGTAAATCACATACTAGGCATTATGAAAAATCATGAGATTTTAGTTTAATTCAAACTAAGGCAGAGGCAGAATGAGTGTGTTAGCAATGCTGTTTTTGCATCATAATTCATATGCAGAACAGAAAGATCTATAACAGAACAGTTATTACCCATTTTAGAGTCAGAATTTCGATTCTCAGTTGTGTGCACAACATACACAGATAACAGGCAGTTTTCCCTTATACAGTACGTTTGCCATGCACACATGGAGGATAATGCAACAGGATGTGTGTAGAATCTCACCACTTTTCATAATATACTAGTATAGAGCTAGAGAATAAGAACAAAGAGAACAGAAAGAATACCTATGTTATATCGAATGTCTGAAAAGAATACCTGCAGGCATATCAGAGTACAAAGAAGTAGCTATTTGTATAATGTCTCTGTCCTGGTATTCCAATGACCACATACAGGACAGGTCAGAGCCAGTTCTCACAATTTTATTGCATTAAAAATGCACATACATAAATGTAATTTAGGATTGTGTAATTTATACTTGGAAAACCTAAAAGATCACAAGGAATGAAAATTCTGTAAAATTTATGTTGGTTAAATTTGCAAATCATGCTGAAGATTAAGAGACTAATGCAAAAGGTTCATGGGAATTTTTTTTTTTAAAAAAAAAGGATTGTTGAAGGGTTTGAAAAGAAAAAAATGACTTCAACTAAGTGTTTGAGGACTCAGTTATTGATGGTAGCTTGACATTCTTTGAGGTGGTAGCATGAATTCATTGTGCAGAACTTATCAGAATGAACTTTCTAGGATAATGGGAAGAGAGACAGTTCTTGGTCCACTAAGCTATTACTTAAAAGAAATTGTTATGTTGTATTGAATATTTAGAGCCGATTTTGTGTGGTGGTTAAGATGCTGTATTAGAAACCAGAGATCTGTGAATTCAAGGCCTCCCTTAACAATGAAAATCGACTGGATGTCTTTGAGCCAATTACTCTTTCTCTTAAGTAGAATATGTATATATGTACTGTATGTACAGTATGTATGTATGTATGTATGTATGTATGTATGTATGAAATATGGGATAAAAATATTGTAATGAAATCATGCTTTAAAGTGCCATAAAGCTGTTGGTGGCTGAAATATATATTGTGGTAGCTACTAAAAAGAAATAAATCAGATCTTTGTCATGAGATGACCACTCAGGGTAAGGATGATAGGTATTATTTTAAACTATTGTTGAGAGTATATTCTTTAGCCAATTTTATGTTTTATTTCCACTTACTGGAATGGTAGCAGTTGCTTGTAGGATCACAGAACTATTCCTCACACACACACACACACACACACACACACACACACACACACAAACACCTTCTCTGGGCACTGTCTTAGGTCCAGTATTTTCAATATCTTTATCAAAGATTTAGAGGGGAGCATAGAAGGAGAACTTATCAAATTTGCAGATGACACCAAGCTGGCAGGAATAGCCAACACTCCCAAATATAGCCTCAAGATACAGAAGGATCTTGACAGACTTGAATACTGGGCCTTATCTCACAAAATGAAATTCAATGGTGAAAAAAGTAAGGTTCTACATGTAGGCAAGAAAAATCAAATGCACAGGTATAGTATAGGTGGAACCAGGTTCAATAGTAGTAACTGTAAGAGGGATCTTGGAGTCCTAATGGACAATCACTTAAATATGAGCCAGCAGTGTGCTGCAGCTGCCAAAAAAGCAGAGGGATAAAATAAGAGTACATGAAGTATTAATACCATTTTACAATGCCTTGATAAGGTCACGCTTGAAATATTGCATCCATTTTGGTCGCCACGATGTAAAAAAAATATTGAGATTCTAGAAAGAGTGGAGAGAAGAGCAACAAAGATGATTAGGGACTGGATTCTAAAACATATGAAAAATAGTTGCAGGAATGTCTAGTCTAGTGAAAAGAAGAGAGAGGGGTGATATGACAGCAGTCTTCCAGTATCTAAGGGGATGACACAAAGAAGAGTGGGTTGACCTATTTTCCAAAGCACCTGGAGGCAGGACAAGAAGCAATGGATGGAAACTAATTAAGGAGAGAAGCAACCTAGAACTAAGGAGAAATTTCCTGACAGTGAAATCAATCAGTGAAATGACTTGCTTCCAGAAGTTGTGGATGCTCCAACACTTTTAAGAAGAGATTAGACAACTGTTTGTGTGGAATGGTATAGGGTCTCCTGATTAAGCAGGGTTTGACCTAGAAGAATTCCAAGGTCCCTTCCAACTCTGTTATTCTGGTATGTATGGTATGGTATGGTATGGTATGGTATGGTGTGGTGTGGTGTGGTGTGGTGTGGTATGGTATGTATGTATGTATGTATGTATGTATGTATGTATGTATGTATAGATGGAAGGATGGATGGATAAACATATTATAATGATAACATGCACCCTTTTGTTGTAACAACAAATTGCTTAGAAAAATTGCAGACGCCTGAGCTGCCTTCTTTAAAGCTGCAACTTTATAACTAGTATCATAATAGATGCACTTTTTAAAAGCTCTGCAGCCACCAGCAAACAGAGTAAAGCAACTGAACAGAATAGTTTTTCCTTCAAAGGGACTCCAGAGGGGGAAAAAAGTATAGTGGCACAGCAAGGAAATGTGCAGTATGGACAGTTGCAGATTACCTATAACTGTATAATTGTTGTAGAAATAGTAATTGGCATACCACTGTAGAAATAATAGTAATAGAAGAGAACATAGGATAGAGACAACAGAAAATCTCACATATGGATTTGTAAGTGATACATTTCATTTTTATATCTTGGGGATTTTTTTTCAAAACAAAACATCTCCCCAACCCTTGTAGGGAGATACTTAAAAAAATCACCTGCCCGACATCCAGTGGTTTTGTGGCTCTTTTGAGTCTGGGTTAGTCTAATTAGGTATAGTTTAAAAAAGAACTTGATAATCCTCAAAATGGGTTCAAGGCTTTTGCTATTGCAAAAGTTCTTTGAAGTCATCTGCTACCACCATATTGTTAAAAATGGACACCTAGGTCATTCTGTTGTGAAAGAAAACCATTGAGGGAGAGCTCAAAGGGGACATGCTGTGTAACCTTTTTGAAGGTTCTGATTTATATTTCCTTTCTGGCATTCAGAAGAAACTTCCCCAGCTGAGCTGCAATAGTATAAATTGGGGGCAAGCCAACTAGTCAAACCAATATGTCATTTGCCATTAAGATGTAGGAATGAATAACTTTCAAACACCACAAGACTTTGTTTGCTTTCTAGTAGGAACAAATGAAATCACCATTGGCCAAAATCCTATTAGATTCTCAGTCTTCAACTCTTTTTTTTCCCCCTTGCCAGTTTCATTTTTTAATACTGATATTAAATGTGCAGTACATAAAAGGTCAAATAAATTAAGCAACTGTGATGGAAATGACATCTTTGTTCCTTTGTGGGTTTTGCTCAGGAATCGTTCACAGGCAAAAAAAAATATCTATTTTCAACTATACATTTAATAGTGGCACCAAGTCAAGTACTTTGCACACTGTAATCAATGGAAAAAAATTAAAGTATGTTTAAACCAGCCATTCTGGTAATAATGCTCTTTTTATTCAGAATGGAACTCTGCATCAGGAAAGTTGGAAATAAGAATTTCATCCCTAATTGAAATTTCTTTAATTATCCATGGGTAAAAGTATAAGAATGCCTCTAGAGCAACGATCTTTTTCAGAACATATTCTTTAGGTGTTGTATGAAGTAACACAAAAGTATGTTAAAAATGTAAAAATAGGGGGGGCTACATAATAAAATGCAAAAGGAAGTAAAAAGATAATAAGGTAAAAATCTAATACAAAATCAACCAAATAAAATAAAGCAAAATTTACAAAATTAAACTAGCCAAGCAATGAAATAAAAGATATATTAGCAAACACACTAGTAATATTAAGACAAGTAGGTATCTTGAATTAGGAAAGGTTATATTTTTCCTTCATGAATCGGATTAAAAGAATTATTCAACAAAAAATGAACCACAGAAAGTAACTGTTTCCCACAATGCCTACTGCGTTGCATTATATTTTCATCCCTGTGAACCAGAAAAGAATTGACAACTGTCACCATCTTGCTCAAAGGTTAAGAAGCTCAGAGTTACACTGATTATTCCTACAGCCCAGAATAGTCCCTTTCTTCCTAGTAATTTCTTTCAAATCTTAAAAAAGTCATGTTGCTTAGAATCTCCCTGAGAGCTCTGGACATACTAGATATTTTCTTTCTTCTGATTCATTCTAAGAATAGTTCATGAATCATTATATCACTGCCTTTAAGTTTAACCATCATTTCTATATATTTTGACATTCCTCGTTGTCTTGCTGCTTTATTTTTTTTTTAAAAAAAAATAACAAAATAATTTGTAATCTTAAAAAATAAACTTAAAGAAATAGAAGCACTAAATAAAAGTATAAACTAAGAAGGAAAAGATATTTCCTTATATTTTATATTTATCAAGAGTCAGTGGTTTACCAATGAATTCACTATTATACTATGAACAGTACAACATCTTAATGTAAGATATCTCAAAATCTCTGCCATATTGCAGCATCCCTTTCATTTTACCCATTGATTGATAGAATATATTGCCTTTTCTAAAATAGATCACACATTTCCAACAGCCATTCCTTGACATGTGAAATAATATTATTTTCCATTTCTTAATATAATTTTTGCCATCCCATATGCTCAATACAACTACCATTCCTGATAAAGAGTTAAATTCCAAAGTTTTAGTATATAACTCAACATTAATTTAACATCTTTTATCTTTATACTGTAGATTAGTAAAAAGTCTAGTGAAAGTCTAGTCTAGTGAAAACAAGAGCTAGCGGTGACATGATAGCAGTGTTCCAGTATTTGAGGGGTTGCCACAAAGAAGAGGGAGTCAACCTCTTCTCCAAAGCACTAGAAGGCAAGACAAGAAGCAATGGGTGGAAACTAATCAAGGAGAAAAGCAACCTAGAACTAAAGAGAAATTTACTGACAGCGAGAACAATTAACTAGTGGGATGGCTTGCCTTCAGAAGCTATAGGTACTCCATCACTGGAGGTTTTTAAGAAGAAATTGGACAGCCATTTGTCTGAAATAGTATAGAGACTCCTGCCTGAGCAGGGGGTTGGACTAGAAGACTTCCAAGGTCCCTTCCAATTCTGTTATTCTGTTTTTCTGTTATTCTTATATATCAACTAGTACAGGCATGTCAAACTGCCAGCCCACGGGCCAGATGTGTCACATCGAAACTGCGCCCACCCCATTGCCGGCAATGGGGAAAAAGTCACAATACATCGCACGACATCATGTGACGTTGCGAGTTTGACATGCCTGAACTAGTATATAATATATCAGCTATTTCCAAAATGGATCTATTAGTATGCTTGTTGCCATCTATGAAGTCTTCTCTTTGTAGTATTCTCTTTCAATAAGCCATTACACTAAGAGTACTTCAATTCACTAGAGTACCTATGATATTGTTTGAAATGATTGAAAACAGCTTCCATGGTGTGTGTCAATTCTCTGCTAATTAGCCAACATCAATTGAATGAAGTCATGATTGCCTGAAAAAGTGCTAACCAATGTTGACTCCTGCTGGTAGAATGTTGTAATGGCAATATGGAAGACCACTGTTATTTCAAGGAATTTAGCAACATATTTTGATTTCTCTTTCATATTAAGAAAAACTCATTCTCAGCTAACATTTTTGCCAGTCACATTTTGTTGAATAAAGGATAAGAGGTGATAGGAGAAAACCTCACATAGCTGCAAAGCTTTTCTTACCTATGAAAATCTCCAACTTTTGAGTCATGTGCCATCCACCTAAGGTCAGGTTTTGCAGTCTTGTGCGTATAGAAGCAGGGCCAAGAAGTCATGGTGCCAGATTTTAATAAAAACCCTAATATTGACCTTTAAGCTGGGATTCCTGCACAGAACCTAACACTGGGTACTGCGGAAATTAGCCAGCCTTAGCGTATCTCTACTGTTGTTATTAAGCAGCTCCTGGCAGCTTCTAAAATATTTAGATATCATCTTGCTAGTTATGTATGCATTTTATAATATGCTTTTAAATTTGTTTGCTACAGTTACATAATAAAGTCTAAAATCTTTTTATTTATGATATACTTATTGTTTCTGGATACAAATGAATCTTTTGAACTGAGACTTAGCAAAACAGATTAGTATGCTACATGTGTGTGTGTGTGTGTGTGTGTGTGTGTGTG
>NW_015387300.1:204426-218912 GCF_001527695.2 Protobothrops mucrosquamatus | reverse complement strand
AACATAGAAAGCATTATAGCACTAATTGGAAAAAATGTCCCAGGCTAAATAGAACATATTATGAAACATTTATTTGTTGATAGCAGTGTTTATATGCCATGCAACTGTGAAAACTCAATATATAATAAGATCATTTGACATTAAAAAAAAATTGTGCCATGCTAGGAAAGAATGCTCTTAATTCAGTGTGGTGCTCACACTCTAAATCTGTGTCCAAAACATTAAAAGAGAGAAAAGATTTGGAAAGTGCGTAGGAAGTGGAAGAAAATAATCCATTCTGCCAGGAGTCTCTCTTCTATTGGCAAATACAGTAGATACAATCAAATGCTTTTATATTATACAGAATATAAATGTAAGAGAATTTTTTTGTGAATATATCCTCAAATTGCCTGTTTTTCTAATGCTGCAGTTCTCAATTCAATAGCAATAGCACTTAGACTTAAATGAGGACTTTACAGCATTCTCTAAGTGCTTTATGGAGTCAGCATATGGCCCCCAACAATCTGGGTCCTCAGTTTATGGACCTCGGAAGGATGGAAGGCTGAGTCAACTTTGAGCCGGTGGGAATCGAACTGCCAAACTGCTGGCAGCCAGCAGTAGCAGGATTTGCCTGCAATACTGCATTCTAACCACTGCGCCACTACGGCTCTTTAGTATGTCAGATTTGTTTACATACTAAAATAGCTATAATAGGAAAAGATGCACAACTGGGAGGAAATGTATGCATGAAAATCAGTATAGTTACAATGAAACTGTGATTTAATGGGCCATTTGGAGGGATCTGTTAAAACAGAATGTCCAAAATTACATTTTCACATCAGTTTACATAAGTGGCTTTTGGTGTCATATGCAGTAAAACCTCAGTTTAACAGACAAACCCTCAATTTAAATGGGAGTGAAGTCCAAACAAAAGAAAACTGTTCATTGTATCCAATGCACATTGAAGTGAGGTCCATTAAAGTCTACCAAGGGTTTGCTCTATTTAAAACTATTATTTTCTAATTTGTCAGACTGATGCAGAAATGTAATAGACTAGATCACATGCATCCAAAACTGAGATGAACCAGAAATAGATTGATTCATACCATCTTTATTTCTGTATGGTATGCCCACTGATGTGCAATAAACATCCCATAGACTAGGATCATTGTCTTTGGCAGAACTTCTAAGAAACCTTTGCACAGTGATCTAAAAGCCATATTTCAGGACTGTTGTTAAACTAATTTGAAAGAGAATGCTTTTAAAGAAATCCAAGTAGCAGAGTTAGAATAAAAATGTTATCCAGCATCAGATGATTCAAATGATATATTCCCAGAAACTAAAACAGTGCCATTTAATTTATAGATAACACAACCCCAGCTAGTTAAAACATGTTGAGTCTCAAAGAAAATGCAAACAGTTCTATGATAAAGTCTTTGGTTTGGTGTAGAAAAGATTTGTGCTCTGAAATTGTGGGACAGCCTGTATATTTCTGTGTTTTCTCTGCATAATACAATCAGTAAATCTCATTTCTCTAAATGTCAGGCTAAACATAATCTGTCTGACCTAACTAAGCTCAGATAGATCACAAAGCAGCTTGTTCGGTGGCATTTTTCTTCTTTTTCTTTTCAAATATTACTGCCCAAATCTTACTTCAGTTCTGGAGAAGACATTCCTGTTCATCAGAGAGAGTGAAGTACACATGAAGAAATTCAAGCATGTGGCACTTTCCCCTCAAAAGAAACCATTTCCTTTCTTTCTTTTTTTCTTTTTAAAATCTTAATCATGCTAAAATTCATATGAACAGAAGTAATGCCTAAAGCATCCACCTTTTATCAGTTCATTCCACTTGTATATCCAGAGTAAACACTTTTCAAACTCAACCCTTTGCTGGGTGTTTTGTTGAAAGAAAAATCTTCATTAGGGTCCAGCCAAACCGGGAACAAACGAAATGGAGACTGCTTTAGAAAGAAGGTTGTAGTTTATTGAAGAGCAGAACCACAAAACATGTGGCTCTGGAACAGCTGACCACATGTAGCTGGGAGTGGTGGGTTTTTATACCTTCTTGGGCTTTTGTGTTTCCTGTTCCTGTAGCATGAACTTTGACCTGAGCTTTTGAGCATGTCCTTTTGGTATTCTGATGGTGGTGGGTTAATCCTATTATGTCCTAAAGGTCACGTCTTTAGAGTTTGGGTGGGGTATGTAGATTTCTGGGGTCTTTGTCTTTCTAATCTCATCAGCTCCAAGCTTCCTGGCCTTAGTCTTCCAGAATGAATCACCAAATCTGCATTTCTACAGAGCTGGTTTCTGCTTGGGGAAAGGAGAGGGGGTTGGTTTCTGGGGGCTGGTTTTGTCTTAAATTTTCTCCCATTATTCCTTTGGGGAAATATAATATTCTGCCTTTTTAATATTCCCCAAAATATTTCTCTGGGGGGTGCTGTCCTCCCACAGTTTCAAAAGCAAAAGAACAACTAGCCCAGTTAATTAACCAGAAATGGTGATTGCCCCAGTGGATAATCCACAGAGAGAAAGAAATAGCTACGAAGCACAAAAGCAAGGATTGCAGGATTGCTCCAGTTCATGTGTTTCTTAATGAAGGCTAAATCAAATGGTAGCGAAATCAGAGTCAATTCTTAAAGGAAACTTCATTTTTTTTTCTACCACATAAAAAAGTGGCTAATACCATAACCATGTACATTAATGAAAGTTTCTCCACAAAGAAAGGCCCAAACTCAAGCAATTGAGTTGGACAGCTGGAACATTGTTTTTCCCCTGAAAAACAGGGAATATACTTCTCTTGAAAAGGCTCAGAATACCCTTCTGTGTTCTTATTAGAACAGCTTTTGTGGCTATTAATTGCACAAATAAATTACAGTGCTGTTTGAAGGAAATTGGAAACAGGGAAATAAAAAAAAAATAGCATGTACTTGTGATCCATGGTCTAGGGCAGTGTTTTTTCAAAAGTGTTTAACCTGATAATTTTAAGATGTGCATCCATTTAAATCTTCTCATAATTAAACCTGATCATTTTCCCTCTATTTGAGGTGGCAGGTTAAAATGTTTAAAAAGAGTGGTGTATGCCTTTATTAATTTTTCCCCCAGCAAAACTTAAACCACTAGTTTCACCTTTATGCCTTCCCTGGGAAAAAAAAAAATAAAGCCATGAGAAAAAAGGTGGAAAATTTCAGTCTCAGTTATCAGGTTGACATCAGAACTGCAAGAATCATACCTTTGAGGTTGCCCATCACTGATCTAGTGAAGTGTTTTTAAAACTGGCAAATTTAAAATGGGTGGACTTCAACTCTCAGAATTCTTCAGCCAGGGGGAGTTGGTCCACCCATCATAAAGTTGCCCCCCCCCCAAATATTTACTTAAAAAATACTGGAGTAGTGCATGACTAATATTTGATTTACCATTAAGTGAATGTTTTCAGTTAAAGTGATGAGGAAGCTTGGAAAAGCTAAAGCTTCATCCTTCCCAAACTCCTCTTTCAAGTAAATATATTGGCTGATTTCATTCAAAAGTCTTTTGCCTTAAATGATACATGGAGACAAACGTTTTTCTTGTCTCACATCTTAGAAATTCTATCTCAGAACACTGTTTCACTTCTGAAGGGCCACAATATTTGTTCCAAAATAAATTTTCTTTTATATTTCTTTTTTTGAAGCTTACTTTTAACAGAGCTGTGTCTGCTCTGTCCTCTTTAAATTTCCAAATCTGTCTCTGCATTGCACACACAAACACACACACACACATACACACATAGAGACACTTTTTCTTCCTTTCTGATGTGCTTCTTGGAGAAAAAGCTAGACTTGATAATAATGACTCAAGAGAGTAGTTTGGGACAGAAATAAAAGAATGTTATCCAGTTGCAGCACATATTGCTATAATATGGAGAGGATAAATAGGTTAGCCAAAAATAATTATAGCTGGAATTTGACTAGAAGATTCAGCTGACACCTCTACTCTTGCAATTCTTCCCTTGAGTCTCTTACAATGAACTCTATAGTAAAATGATATGAGAACGCTTACGTTACCACTGACCATGCTGTGTCTGCTCTGTGTCTGGTAATACATGATCACTCACAGTTTAATAGCTTTTATGAGAACTGTAATATAGTTTAACAACATTAACACTTTGACAGGTTGGGGGTAGAAGTCATAAACCCCAGCTATAAGCTTCTATTTCATCCTCTACATTTCAGATTTTGTACCATCTTTTTGACAGGCCTAGAATTTACAAAGGATGTATTGATATAGTTGTAGCTTTGTAACTGTTTGAAAACCAGCGGGACACCTGGAAACTAAAATTTAGAAATTCAAAGCCAGAAAGGCAAAAATCTGTTGGTGTAAGAAGGCAGTTTCCCCTTACCTATTCTTTGTTTACTTGGGCTTCTTAATGCCATAATGATTGGTCTTCAAGCGGGTCTCTTCAACAGTGCTATAGGTGAGGTGTTCAGCCATCTTAAGTCCTTCAGCACTGATGATGTTACCTAGTTTGGGTAATGAAACGTCTGCAAGAAAACAATCAAGCTCAATAATTCTTTATTTCAACCCTGAGATACAAATATTCTCCTTTATTGACATTTTAAGCCCTAATGCAACCTATAGCATTTAGGCTACATATCTCTCAGATTATTGAATCATCTACTGTGTAGGGCTAAGAAATTGAGAGGCCAAATTTTAAAACTGCTTAACATTTACAATGAAAGGAAACCCTCATAAACATCACCCTTAGGCAGTAGAAAAGAAAATTTAGATGACTAGGATTCTTTGTCTAGAGGGTTGGATTAGGTCAAGCTGTAGGATCATTGGAAATATAATAAAGAACAAATTGTGGCATGCATGAAGAAATGAAGCTTAGAATATGACTTGGGGCCATGGGAAATGCAACACAGGAAGGGGAATTGTCAAGATAAAGAAGAACCTGGTTTCTACCTGTCACTGTTGTAATTTTTAATCTATCAAGACTTGGTAGTGGATACAGCAAACTGTTGTACGATGTATGTATCCTTCTTGCCCACATCAGTTTGATGCTAGACACAAAGCAGGATATGCAGATAATCACTGAGTGGCAACAAAGAGTAGGAGTTTTCTGAATATCTTTTCTGCCATCTAGCAGTTGTCCAGATTTGTGCAGCATATACAATAGACTATGGATAAGCTTTTTTCACTCACATAAACCAACATCCAGATTATTAAAAACTGGAATTTCTAGTATTCAAAGACATCAACATTACTAATCTACTATAAACAGAGATTTAATGGTCTCTTGTCTGCATGACTATCTCCTAGTTTCCCTGCATCTGTTTTTGGCTGTTTCTTACTACATCTGGAATGACTTCCTTCGTCTATACTGCTCCTTATTTGTCTCCTGTTATTCCTTAAAGTTCCATTCCCAAATTTCTGGAATCTGTGTCCAGTTCAGAGTCTTCATGATAAGAATTCATACGGACTATCGTTAAATTAAGGCAGTACCATTTCTGAACTACTTAGAGGTTTAAACAGAAGGACTGGCAGTACTCACTCTAACCAGTACTCTATAAATCCAAAACTCTGCTACTGACAAACAATACAGAGATTATGCCCCAGGCTTCTTTTAAGTGTATTAATTGAAAAGAAATTGTATGGTAGTGTGGGAAGTCAGCCCCCCAGAGAAGGAAATGTTAAAAGGGCATAAAAATATATTTTTTCAAAGGATCTTAAAGAGGCAGAAAAACATGCCCAGTTTTTTTCTTAATAGCCCCAAGTCTCCCTTCTCCAAGCAGAAACCAGCTCTGTAGAAATGCAGATGTAAATAATCCAGGAAGGTTGGAGGCCCCCAGCTAGAAGTTTAGGAAGACAAAGACATCTAAAATCTACATACCCCACCCAAACTCTAAGACAGGACATAATAGGATTAACCCACAGATGCCAAAGGGCACACTCAGACTCAGGTCAAAGTTCATGCCACAGGAACAACTCCAAACAAAAGGCTCCAGAGGGTATAAAAACCCACTCCCTATATGTGCTCTCTCCTCTTTTCTTCCAGAGCCATCTTTTTGTCTGGCTCTCCTCTTCAATAAACTGCAACCTTCTTTCTAAAGCAGTCGCCATGTTGTTTATTCCTGGCTTGGACTGAACCATGATGAAGAGTTTTCTTTCAACAGTAGAATGGCCAGGAGTGATCTAAGTGGAAGCGCACTGATTTTGGGACAATCAATACCAATCTGGATCATCATTCCAATTCTATTCTTAAAATGGTAATGGGACTAAAATAATGCTGCACTGAACATTTATTCTGCATTTTTTACTAGTCTCAATCAAATGGTATTTCACAATTTTTTCAAAGAAAAATAAAATTTTGATAATATTCCCAACGGTGGAATGTAACGTGATTGTGCTAATGAGTTTGCCAAGGTTTGTAGATGTAATGAATGAAGGCAAATATGGGTGTCCCAGGATAATGTTGCAGGATCCAATCTGGGTCAGTCCCTTGGACCAGAGGTTTAGTCTTCCAATCTTTCAGACTCATGTTGGAGCCCATCTTCTCTCTGACCAGAATGTTGAAATTTGTAGATTGACTTCCCACACTCCAGTTAAATTGTAAGAGAAGATCTCATAGGAATTCATCCTATAGGCTTTTTCAGGGCCAGGAAATAGGAACAGGCAGGAGGGTGTTGAATGATGTTTACTTATATAATAAGAAGAAAAGCAACAACACTGCCTCTTCCTCTTTGCAAATAATAAAGTCCAAACCACCACCAATTCTTTGTTAGCCCAGACAATTTCCAGAAAATTGGAAAGCAGATTTTAGCACTGTATTTGCTACCTATAGATATATAACAAAAGAATAAAGGCAGTGCATGCATGTTACATTGTCTATGACCTAGTTTCTTCTTCATGTACTTTATCTATATAGCATAATTACTATGAAATTTCCATCCCTTCCTCTGTTTGTTTATTTATTCATCCATTCATCACATTTATATTGTACATTTCTTAGGTTGGGCTGAAAGAAAGTAACTTGCATAAAGTTACCACTGAAAATCTTGCTGGTCTAGCCCAACATCTTAACTGATACACTACACTGGCTCTCACCATTATGTACTATATTACAATTATAATGAAATGTAAATACATAATAATTCACACCTTGCATAGTAAAGATACATTCAGTGCTTTGAATACAGGTAGTCCTCGAATTGTAACATTGACTTACTTCATTTAGTGACTGTTCAAAGTTACAATGGCACTGAAAAATGGAACTTATGACCATTTTTTTACAGTTACAGCCTTTGAAGCATCCCCATGATTTCATGATCAAAATTCAGATGCTTGGCAACTGGTTCATATTTATGATCGTTGCTGTGACTCGAAGTCATGTGATCATTTTTTGTGACCTTCTGAGAAGCAAGGTCAATGGGGAAATCAAATTCACCACGTTACTAACATCAATTGCAGTGATTCACTTAACTGTGGCAAGAAAGGTCATAAAATGTGGTTAAATTCACTTAATAAATGTTTCACTTAACAACAGAAATTTGGGGCTCAATTGTGGTCATAAGTCAAGGACTACCTGTAGCAAGTAGGTGGAGCTTTGGAGCTACAGTAAAGTTTTCAGAGCAAATGACGAAAATGTATGTAAACTGTGTTGAGCAAGCACATCAAATGAATACTCAGGATTTACATTATATCTTCCCTACTAGTAGCAGCTTAAAATCAAATGGAGGAGGACATTCTCGTCCAATAACAGCAAGTACATCTTTATCAGAGCTGACACCGAGACTTACAAAACTAAATGAAAACGGCACAGTATATTGATAGAATCTTATAGATGAAAAATACATTCTGCTGTAGAATGGTGTTTTTCTTCCTTATGCTACTGAAGCCCAAAAATCTAATTAGATCTACATTTGCAATCATTCTAAGTGATAAATAAGTCTTCTAAAATTCATAGTACATCTCCCGTCAATATCCTATGCCCAAGTGCACTTAAAGTACTGGCTTTCTTTTTAGAAAATGAAGTCTATGCAAATTCACTATCAAATGTCTTAATCAAGTGATTCTATCAATTAATAGAGACTGTAACTGTATTTTTGATGTCTGAAACTATTAATATATTCCAACTGCCTATAGAACATTTTTATCCAATATAATGTGATAGCTTTTTAAAATAAAACATGAAAAAATTGATGAAGAACTATAATAGGTAGATTGCAAGTGGTAACCACACAGATCCATTGGCACATGAAGAATAGGATAAACAAATTCAAACTTCATTAACCTAAATAAATCTGCATTAACTTGCATGATAGACAGAACTGAGCACCCCTTGCTCTCTTTTAATTGTATCCATCTCAAATCTGGTATTGGTATTCTTTATTGAAGGGACTATTGTTGCTGCAAATTTCATCACAGTCTATATCAGGGGTATCAAACTGCTGGCCCACGGGCCAGACGCAGCACCAGGAAACCACGCCCACCCCATTGCCGGCAATGGGAAAAAAGCTCCGATATGTCGCGTGACATCACGTGACATCACGAGTTTGACATGTCTGTTCTATATGAAGCCAGTAAATGTAACAGGCATTTCTAAAAATCACATGAACATTAATATAGTTTTAATCTGCCAAAGTTAGTTGAAACATCAGTCTTAGCTAATTTTGGCAGATTAACCCTTGTCTTGTTCTTCTGTAAATATATTATTCTGATAAAAAACATTGTGTTATTCTCATGGTACATAATGGGAGAACAGAACTCCATTCTTCTTCTCACTTCAAATCTGTCATCATTTTGTATTAGATTGTTTTCTAAGGAACCCAGGCTATATCTGCATTTTTAGTGGCTTGCCCACTCCCAAATCAGATTGTCTGGTCTCTGCAAATCTGATATAAAACAATTCAGGATTAGGAATATGCAACACATAGTTTTCCAAAAATGGAATACTCTGGAGAACTTTACAATCTTCTGATTCTTCTCCAAATCATACTCATATGTTTCAGATGTTCCAGAAATGGTTTAGTAGTTGTTCAAAAAATGCTTTACCATATACCAGACATGTTCTGTTTCCCAACAGACCTGTTTGATCTGGCACATCACATCTAAAACTGCACTAATTACTTCCAATTTGGAAGATTAACTGCTATACAACCACAAAATCACATCTGGGACAGCCAGATCAATCTGACAAAATGGAAAAGTTTTAAAGTTTTCCAGAAAGTTGTGGTCCTAGAATAATAACTGATGTTCACCAAAGATGATTGGGGTCTACATGTAGCTCAAGAAATGGAATTTCCATCATTGTTCTAAAGTAGCACCAATCTAATGGTTATAGGCACCTTGTCTTTACTATATGAAGCTGGTTTGCCATGCTACCTCCTCCTCCAGTATTGCTTTCATTTCCCAAAATGAAATAGGTTACAAAATAAAGATAGAGCATAACCTTGTTAGGAGATATCTCCATCTGCCAAGAAAAATACATAAAAGTAAACTAGATAGTAAAGAGGAGCTGGTGGGGGAATGTTGGAGGCAGCATTAGGAAGCAAGGTCACGTATTTCATTTCTAAAAATGTTTTCCGACAGTCCATGTCCAGCATGGCAACTATTTTATAAACAGCAACTCTCCTGTGGTTGGCATTTTGCAAGAATACCACAATATGTTTTTTCAAGCTCATCTTGTGTCATCCAGCATGATTACCTACTCCTGATTTTAGGCAGCTGTGGTTGATTTAATAAACAAGTCAATAGGTAGCCAAGAGCTTGGCTAAACAAATTGCATGGGATCATAAGAAACTCCTATCTAGGCTTTTCCACATTCAAGGACTGTGCAGACTGAGAATAGTGCCTTACTCCAGGTCCCCGTGGGACTTTGAAGCTTCTGGAGATTTTCACAAGTAAACTATTAAATTGTTGGAGCTGTTGTTGTTCCAAAGTAATTTCTGAAAAGACAGTTTTGCAATGATCCTTCTGGAAGTGCTTTACCTGGATAGTCCATATGCAAGGCATGTGTTCTATTGGCCTTTCCCTACCTGTTTCAATGAAAGCCCAGTAGAAAACAATAGAAGAAAAAGCCAAGATTCCTTGTTAGCAGGCTGAATACTTCTGTAATGGTTGGTGGTCTTCTGAACCATAAATTAGGAAGCATATATTGCAATCCCATGTATCTACTTATGACGAGGAAATATTATTTTGCTTAATTGTCACAGTGTGGCAGAATATCCATTATTATCTTCTTGACATGGAGATCTATAGCTGAGCTTCCTGCAGCCAATTCCATTGTGATAACAATAGTTGAAATGAAAATCTATACATGAGGAACTGAAAATCCCATTCCTGATCCAATGAATCTGAATCTGCTCAGTCAATACCCAATATCCTTCAAAGTTAGTTAAAGTTCAATTTTCCAAAGCAACCCAAATGAGCTGATATTTGGAAAGAGGTGGACTGCCAGTTGCCTACCAGGAATTTAGCAGGAATCCTTAAGCAAGAATTAAGGATTTCAGTAGAAGTAGCATCTTCTTTTACAGGCATAAATAAAAAATACAGCATGTCATATACAAAGGAGGTTGTAGGACCAAGCGGTCAGGCTTCATTGCTTCACATAATACTCTGTGTGTCCTGACCTTATACTGCATGATTAGAAATTTTCTGGGCTACAGTTTTCTCCCAAAGGTGAAATGCAGTAGAAAGCAATATTAGCTAAAGGAAACAATATTTAGCTATGAAACTTTCTTGCCCCAGTGCTCAGTGCCTCTGCTAACCTCACACTATTCATTTAACAAGTGTGTTTAGATGCTGTCTCAAAAATAAGTATCAGAAATGCTTCTGGGGTGGAGAAGGAGAGTGAATGAAAATCCCAATGAAGAAATAAACTGTGGTTTATGTTATTTCAGTGGCTTCCCTTTTGTTCTGGGCCATGCTAGAAGAAAATGCAGAACTCATCTGTGCCAGTATAAAATCACCTGCAAGCTGTGTAGGATCACAGCAGTAAAGCAATTTTTTTTTAAAAAAAACCCAACAGAAATCATTATAACTCTCAGGTGGAAACTTTATTTTTAGTATGAAAACTGGAAGCGTATTGCTAGGGCACAATTAAAAAAGAAAGGAAAGAAGGGACATGAGCTTCAACTGTGGTTGCTAGGTGATGTTGTGACAAGAAACTGGTTAATGGAATGGGGGTCAGACAGGAGGGAATAAGCTGAAGCTCTTCTGAGCCTCAGCTCGTAATATTTTAGAGCAAATGCAAGAGAAAAATGTCTTTTCAAATGTTGCTCTATTTATCCATCACCCCAAACTAGGATGCCAGCAAATCGTCATAGATTCTAAAACATGGAGGCTGTTGCCTGTCAGTAATGACATAGCCATGCTTGATTGTTACAGGCCACCATAAAGAAAGGCAAATCAAAGGGACCAAACTTGCTTTCATATAAGAAGATGTAAAATATAATGACTGAAGTATATATCTAACAAAAGATATAAAAGTACCGTATTTCATACAAAGCATAGCACAGAAGAGACATCTGCATTTGGCAGTCAGTGAGGTCCCCCCAGTAATCAGAGCTTGAATGGAAGGATGGATGTTTTGCTCTTTAAATTTTAATGGGATAAATCAATTAAAAAATTGCAAAGGCTTGCTGACCCTTGATGTATATTTCTGAGAATACATCATAGTATTCTCAGAAATACGGAATACATCAGTGCAATTGGAAGGGGGAGGCAAATACCGATTCCTTTCATAATTTTGATGACCACCTAGTATAAGTGCCCCCAAGCTTTTCCTTCTGTAATTTGGTAGTATTCTTACACTTTATTTCAAACCACCTAAAAATAAAAAAAATACATCCTCCACAGAATGTTGATGTCATGTGTCTGATTAACGAAACACTTAAAAGGACTTTCAGGCATATTTTTATCCTAAAAGCATTTATTAAGGTTACAGAGATGTCAGTACGGCATGGTGGAAATGCTTAGATCTGAGATTCTTTTCTGTTGCATTACATTCCAGGCATTTTTCCCTCCCCTATTTTGGGGTCATGGTTCACATCTTCCAATTAACTTGGAAGATGTGATTTACTTCCCGTTTCTTTTTCCCAGGCTTTCCTTATTCTCCTCCCCTTTCACTGTTGCCTGATTTAACTATAAAAATACCAGACAGTTCTGCATATTGTCAAAGCAAGAATATACAGTATTTGCAGCATTGACAGTTACAAGATTTCCAGATCAAAATAAAAAAGGAACAAATTTATTTTTTCCATTCTCTGAATTTATCTTTTGGAAATAAAATCATTATGTTCTTCACAGGACTATTAACTTGTGCTCTTGTACATTGTTTCTGTTAGTCAAAAAGTAGATGGGAATCTCTGCTACCATCTGCTCATTATAGTTTTTAGGCAAATGACCCTCTTTTGTTTCAAACAGTCTATCTGGACCCGCTCCAGTCGGGCTTCAGGCCGGGATACAGCACGGAAACGGCATTGGTCACGTTGGTAAATGATCTCTGGAGGGCCCGGGACAGGGGTCATTCCTCTGTCCTTGTTCTTTTGGACCTCTCAGCGGCTTTTGATACCGTGGACCACGGTATCATGCTGCGACGGTTGGGTGGGTTGGGAGTNCTATTCTCTCTATGTCTCCTTTCAAATACACCATTCTGAATCTCCAGTATTTTCTTTTCTGTGAGAGGCCAACGTATTCTCTGCAGTTAAAGCACATTGCCAACAGATGAGTAAGACCAACTGGTAATCCATGTTTTCTACCACAGTACTCAGAATTGGGGTCTGGGGAGGTGGGGCAAGTAAAATGAAGCTGCTGCCAGTCAAAGGAACAAAGGGCATTTGAAATTTGCAGAAAGACTGCAGCTGCATAAGAAGAAAAACCACAAATATCTGTTGGATCAATAAAGAGCAACTTGCACCATCCAAGTGATGACAGAATAATTTTGCTCCCATTGATATTTGACCTGGAATTGTGGCAGTAAGGGAAAGCCCTTGGCAAGAAAAATCAAAGGCCATCAGGAAAATGCATCAGTTTTACTCATGCAATAGCAAGAGTAAAATAAATCTGGCTTTACCAGGACATTAAGGCTGGTTCTCTTCCATACCTTTTCTATTATTCCCTTTGGGGATTTTGTCCTTTTTTAAAATTTTGTGTCATTTTCTTTATTTCTCTTGTTGTTTTTAATCTGACATTTGGGAAACAGCAGATTTCTTAGGGAAAAGAAAATACTTTTTTTAATAGGATTTTATTAGAAACACAAAACAATGGTTCGCTCTACCAGGCCAAGTAGAAACCACCAACTACAATCAGGGGTAGTCAACCTTGGCTCTTTTATGACTCGTGGACTTCAACTCCCAGAATTCCTGAGCCAGCTATGCTGGCTCAGGAATTCTGGGAGTTGAAGTCCACGAGTCATAAAAGAGCCAAGGTTGACTACCCCTGAACTACATTAACTCACTTGTTTCTCCAGTCCAACCAAGATTTCTCTTCAGAACCCGATATAAAAGATTGCTCCTTTTTCACTAATCCCTTGGGCTTTCCTTTGTTTTTCCAGATGTTTGCCCATACGGATACCTAGGAATCAATTTCCCATAGTATCTCCTTTGACACTAAGCAGACCCTCTCCTCAGTCTTTCCCCCCCTATTTTTGCTCTGGTGTTACAATAATCAAAGCAACAGAAAAACAGGCTGTTTTTTTTGTTCCTACCTTGTCTGAAGATCCATGGAAACTTTGCAACAAGGAAGAATTGCTTCATATAAAACAAATAGCAATATTCCTATATTGGGTTTTTAAAATAGAGGAAAAGAAAGGGAAGCTTTGCAGTATTGTGGGCATATGGTAGGAAAGCAAAAGGATCATGTTTTACCCAATGGACAAGTGAGGAACCAAAAGAGGTCCAGTGGGACATATAAGGGTTGAATCAAGCATAAGCATCTGAAGTTGAGTTAATTGATTTAAGGACCCATTATTAGAGTCAGCGGTTACCAACAAGAAATTATTTAAATTGTTTAAATTGAGAGCTTTTCTACAGGGGTGTTTTAACAAATTTTTAGGGGGAACCAGGGTGGTTGGGAGGGGGGAGGTTCCCCTTAGGTCAGGACCAGCCATGTCTGGGGGCTGCGGTGTAGAAAGGGTGGGGGGGGAGGTTGGGGGGTTGAGGGAGGAGGGAGGAATCAGTACGGTCAGTGGGAGAGGCAGATATGGTGGGAGCAGAGGACCATATCAGGTTGGGGGAGCACGCACACGCTATTTACAAGCTTGCGGGTGCTCCGGTCCTCAGGTCTCTACTCGGTTTCCAGGAGACTTAGACCCTCCGGCCCGGGACCATAAGCTGATGTTATGTAATGCCAGGTCCGTGGTAAATAAGGCCCCCCTCATACAAGATCTTATTTTAGAGGGGGGTGCGGACCTGGCAGGTATTACTGAGACCTGGCTGGGCGTAGAAGGTGGAGTACCTCTGGTAGACATCTGCCCGCCGGGTTTTCAGGCATTCCATCAGCCAAGGACCCGGGGTAGGGGCGGGGGGGTA
>NW_015387300.1:183532-203861 GCF_001527695.2 Protobothrops mucrosquamatus | reverse complement strand
CTATTCTCTCTATGTCTCCTTTCAAATACACCATTCTGAATCTCCAGTATTTTCTTTTCTGTGAGAGGCCAACGTATTCTCTGCAGTTAAAGCACATTGCCAACAGATGAGTAAGACCAACTGGTAATCCATGTTTTCTACCACAGTACTCAGAATTGGGGTCTGGGGAGGTGGGGCAAGTAAAATGAAGCTGCTGCCAATCAAAGGAACAAAGGGCATTTGAAATTTGCAGAAAGACTGCAGCTGCATAAGAAGAAAAACCACAAATATCTGTTGGATCAATAAAGAGCAACTTGCACCATCCAAGTGATGACAGAATAATTTTGCTCCCATTGATATTTGACCTGGAATTGTGGCAGTAAGGGAAAGCCCTTGGCAAGAAAAATCAAAGGCCATCAGGAAAATGCATCAGTTTTACTCATGCAATAGCAAGAGTAAAATAAATCTGGCTTTACCAGGACATTAAGGCTGGTTCTTTTCCATACCTTTTCTATTATTCCCTTTGGGGATTTTGTCCTTTTTTAAAATTTTGTGTCATTTTCTTTATTTCTCTTGTTGTTTTTAATCTGACATTTGGGAAACAGCAGATTTCTTAGGGAAAAGAAAAGACTTTTTTTTTAATAGGATTTTATTAGAAACACAAAACAATGGTTCGCTCTACCAGGCCAAGTAGAAACCACCAACTACAATCAGGGGTAGTCAACCTTGGCTCTTTTATGACTCGTGGACTTCAACTCCCAGAATTCCTGAGCCAGCATAGCTGGCTCAGGAATTCTGGGAGTTGAAGTCCACGAGTCATAAAAGAGCCAAGGTTGACTACCCCTGAACTACATTAACTCACTTGTTTCTCCAGTCCAACCAAGATTTCTCTTCAGAACCCGATATAAAAGATTGCTCCTTTTTCACTAATCCCTTGGGCTTTCCTTTGTTTTTCCAGATGTTTGCCCATATGGATACCTAGGAATCAATTTCCCATAGTATCTCCTTTGACACTAAGCAGACCCTCTCCTCTGTCTTTCCCCCCCTATTTTTGCTCTGGTGTTACAATAATCAAAGCAACAGAAAAACAGGCTGTTTTTTTTTGTTCCTACCTTGTCTGAAGATCCATGGAAACTTTGCAACAAGGAAGAATTGCTTCATATAAAACAAATAGCAATATTCCTATATTGGGTTTTTAAAATAGAGGAAAAGAAAGGGAAGCTTTGCAGTATTGTGGGCATATGGTAGGAAAGCAAAAGGATCATGTTTTACCCAATGGACAAGTGAGGAACCAAAAGAGGTCCAGTGGGACATATAAGGGTTGAATCAAGCATAAGCATCTGAAGTTGAGTTAATTGATTTAAGGACCCATTATTAGAGTCAGAGAAGAACATAGCAACTGTTATTCCAAGATGCCCAAAGCAGATCTTGGGCGGCGGGGAGAGGGGGGGAGGAAATCCCAGATAATAGAACCAATTAGAATTCAGATTACTATCAGAAAGGACTGAAACTGTAACAGGTATAGGAAATGACCTTTAAGGATAGGAGGAATAACCACCATTTAGGCAATGGTGAGATAAAACAGGTCTGAGTCCAGGCTAAGAAAGTAACTTCTACAAACATCTCAGACAAGCCCCTTCCTAATTCACACAAAGATAAAAGGAAGAAGGGATGGAAAAGCATATTCAGATTTGTAAGATTGTAAGATTCTGTTACTTTAGCTGTTTCAATAAAAGTCCTGATTCACATGGCATTGGTTTCTTCATCTGATTTACTTTGTTGGACTGACAGAAAGGTTTAAAGCAGCTCAGATCAGAAAACATTACTTCTGTACTGAGGCTGGAAAACACAGGGAGACAGTATAATCCGTTTGTGAATTCAGGAAGTGTTGGGTAGCTAATTGCAGAAAATGCACATCTTCCCTGAAACTGTCATCACCCATGGATATATAATTGCTGGGATTGTAGTGAGTTGTGTTTCAACATGTATATACAGTAAAAGGTGTGCATTTGGAATATGGCTGATTGTTGCAAACTGTGCCACAGGAGAAAGCCTTTTCTATTTAGATATTCTATTCTATTCCTCTTATCCTCTCCTTGCCTGCTATAGTTCCTTTATACATTCAGCAATATTAGGCAACATACCTATTTACAAATTGTACATCAAATCCTATTGCAAAAAGTTTTTAAAATGTTTGTATGTTTTGTTATTTCTTTGTACATCAAGGAGCAGTAAGAAACTATCTGCTTCCTGTAGCGTGATCCAGTTTCATGTAGTGGTTAAGGCTTCAGGCTAAAAACTAGGAGAACAGGAGTTTTAGTCCTGCCTTAGGCACAATGCTGTCTGAATGACCTTGGGCCAGTCACTCTTTTTCAGCCCTAGGAAGGAGGCAATGGCAAACGACGTCCAAAAATCTTGCCCTAGAAAAATGCAGGGACTTGCCCAGGCAGTCCCCAGGAGTCAAAATGACTCATAGGCACACAAAAAAAAACCACCATGATTCTGTAAAAACTTTTTTTTTTAAATCTTTCAAAATACATACAGAATACTGGCCCTTGAACTGAAATATATCACCATTCTGTTATTTGGGAAACTTATAAACAACTGCCCGCATCTACTTGCTTTTACCATTTGAAACCCTTTGTTTTCATAACACATTTTCACATCTGTAAGGCGGCAATTGTCTGACCTGAAGCTGCGTGCTGTGCCCTGCCTGTCAGTTAACATCAAAAGGAATCCTTGAGCTCAGTACCTGCAGCTCTACCAGTCAATCTTTCATCTCACAAAGGCCAACCTACATGAGTTGTTAGTTTTCTTCTCTCTGAGATTTACATATTTTACAAAATGAACCCATTTTGTTTTTTTTATCACAAAGCACAGCTTTGGGACAGAGGAGAGCTTGAGGGATTTGTAATCCTTTTCTGGCTCTTATTTTGGGAGGAAGGGCCATTCCCCTATCCTGAATTTACTTTTCTCCCCAGATCAGAAATGTTACATCACAACATAGGAAGCCATTCTTAAATGTTGAGTTGAATCATTCAATCACCCTAATCCTGTCACTCTCCCTGGTCACCCCTGTTTTTGTTTTTGTTTTACTGTTTTTTGTGCTATTTTGCCAGTTAATTCTTTCTGATGTTCAGTAATATCTAATACTGTAAATTAAGACTGAGTTACTTTTGTTAGTTGAACTAAGTGGCATGTATGCTTGCTCTGATCTGGATGTGGAGAGAAAGCTGGGTTAAAGTAAACTGGAAATTACCTTCAACACAGTCTTCTCTAATCAGATGTCCTCCAAAGATATTGGGACTTTAATACTCTCTGGATATTCAGAGAATTGAACATCTGGAAGACGGAGACTTGGGATTTCTCCTCTGACTTCCCAGATTGGTCCACCAAGCCCCACACTGCCTTTCTTTATCTGGCAAGCAAAGTAGAGTGTGGCATTCTAGAGTCTACTCTGCACTCTATTTGTGGTTTATTCCGCAGTTGCCCTAAGCAAATGTTTTTAAGAAAATCTTATTATTATTAAAAACAAATGAATCCACATTGTCCTATTGATTTAACTTTTACATTTGCTGTATTGTATTGAAATGCAGCCTGAAGAGTTTACGCTATTTGATTCCATCAGGCTTCTATTTCCGCTGTGTTCTTTCCTCCCTGTCTTAAGGCTACTTAAGCTGAAGTTGTGTGTAATTAAACCTACTCTTATTATTTCATATATATCATGAATTTTTTTACTATAATTCTTCTGCACTACCTGAGCAAAAAACTCCTCCATTCAGCAGCCTCTCACTTGCAGGCTATAAATCTCTACAACATGGGCAGGTCCATAGAAAGTTATAATTCTTGTTTGAAGCTTCTAAAGTATTTGTCATCAAATCTAAAGGAGCCCTGTGAGATTTAGGTGAGAAATCTCTGAAGTACGTGAAAGACAAGTACAACTTTTAACGACTGAGAATCTTACCTTCCAGCAATTCATTCTTCTTCCAGACCCCTTGATGCCTAGCAATCTTTCAGTTAAATGTTTTTCCATTCCCCAGCTCAATTCACAGCATTTTATTTTCTGAAAATGCCAGGCACATTCCAAACATTAAAGCAGTTTGCTTTTGTTTTTGCTGAAACCAGGATAGATCTTTGTTGACCAGATACTTCTGAAAATTGAACTCAGGCTCTGTAGGTCAATTGTTTGTGCTCATTTTAGCAGAGTTTTATTATTGTTGTTAATAACATTTTGACATACATGTTGTCAAATTCATGTCAAACATGTCCGACTCTTTGTGACCCATGGGGCACAGCATGCCAGGCCCCCTTGTCCTCCACTGTCTGCCAGAGTCTGCCCACATCCATGCCCACTGTGTCGATGGTACTATCTAACCACTGGCATACCTGTTACTAATAACAAATTTAATTTAAAAGTTGTTACAGGATTATAAAACTTCAAATTAATTTTACAGTTTCCAAAGAGATATCATAATGTTGAATTACAGTTTTGACCCCTATGGTTTTGTCCATTGAACCTACTTTTATATCATAGTTCTAAAACCACTCTGCATGCAGATCAGATTCTGCTAGTAATAAAGAACTAAAAGATTGTTTTGTTGTTGTTGTTGTTGTTGTTGTTAGTTGCGAAGTCGTGTTCGACCCATCGCGACCCCATGGACAATGTTCCTCCAGGCCTTCCTGTCCTCTACCATCTTCTGGAGTCCATTTAAGCTCACGCCTACTGCTTCAGTGACTCCATCCAGCCACCTCATTCTCTGTCGTCCCCTTCTTCTATTGCCCTAAATCTTTCCCAGCATTAGGCTCTTCTCCAGTAACTCCTTCCTTCTCATTAGGTGGCCAAAGTACTTGAGTTTTAACTTCAGGATCTGGCCTTCTAAAGAGCAGTCAGGGTTGATCTCTCTAGGACTGACCAGTTTGATCGCCTTGCAGTCCAGGGGACTCGCAGGAGTCTTCTCCAGCACCATAGTTCAAAGGCCCCAATTATTTTGCATTCAGCTTTTCTTATGGTCCAACTTTCACAGCCATACATTGCAACTGGGAAAACCACTGGCTCGAGGTCAGTGACCACCCCATCGTGGTTATTTGGGACGTTAAGCTCGTTCTTGTATAGTTCTTCTGTGTAATTTTGCCACCTCTTCTTAATCTCTTCTGCCTCTGTTAGGTCCCTGCCATTTTGGTCCTTTATCATGCCCATCTTTGCATGAAATGTTCCCTTCAAATCTCCAATTTTCTTGAAGAGATCTCTGGTTCTCCCTATTCTATTGTTTTCTTCTATTTCTTTGCACTGTTCATTTAAGAGGGCATTCTTATCTCTTCTAGCTATTCTCTGGAATTTTGCATTCAATTGGGTATATCTTTCTCTTTCTCCCTTTCCTTTTGCTTCCCTTCTTTCCTCAGTTATTTGCAAAGCTTCCTCAGACAGCCATTTTGCTTTCTTGCATTTCTTTTTCTTTGGGATGGTTTTAGTTGCTATCTCTTGTACAATGTTACAAACCTCCATCCACAGTTCTTCAGGCACTCTATCAGATTTAATTCCTTAAATCTATTTGTCACCTCTACTATATATTCATCAGGGATATGGTTTAGTTCATACTTGAGTGGCCTAGTGTTTTTCCCTACTTTCTTCAATTTAAGCCTAGATTTTGCAACGAGACGCTCATGATCTGAGCCATAGTCAGCTCCTGATCTTGTTTTTACTGACTGTATAGAGCTTCTCCATCTTTGGCTGCAGAGCACATAGTCAATCTGATTTCTGTGTTGACCGACTTTTTGTGCAGCCATATCACACTGCTGGCTCATTTTCAGTGTCTGAATAATTATAATTCAAGATTATTTTCACAACTACTATTGCCAAGTGGCTAAATTTCATTTGTTATTTTCCATCCACTTCACTAAACTATCAAGATCACTTTGTGCTTTGTTTCTTCTTCTAGACCATTATCTTTTTTGCCCAAGTTATTAATAAAAAATTAAAGTGAGTACTCCACTTCATGTGTCCTTTAATACATTGAGAAACCAGTGAGGAATATCCTTTGAGTATGGATTTCAACTCAATTTTAGACTAATAATCTATTTGCTGATCAGGCTAGCATGGTATATGTTGCAAAATGTTCTGTTGATATATTATAACTACAATATTCTCATAATCAAGCAAAGTTGTTACCTTCTGAAAACATAAGATTGTGTTCAAGACATGTTTTTTTAACAAATCCACATTAAATTCAAGAAACTACTACAAATATTTCTGAAGTGCTTACAGGTTGATTGTTTTGTGACCATAGTGAATTAGTTCCTGTAAATTGGATAATGAAAAAAGAATATGTAAACTATGAAAGATTACAGAAGAAGCTTCAATACTTTTCTCAGAATCCTGGAAAGTATTTGAATAATTTTTTTTTAAAAAAACTATACACTAAAGGTTTCCCACAAGAAATAAAACCCAGCTTTACAAACAGAAATGGTAAAACAAATTGAATTTATTCATAGTTTTAGTGCCAAAGTTGTAAGACAAAGAATACTCAATGATTCATATAACCTCCTCTGTCCTCTTCCACACTCTCTGAATCTTTTTAACTACTTTCGTGGAGGCAGTTGTTAAGTAACCTCAGGTATGAGTAAGTGAGTAGGACTGACTGTTTTATTGCTGCAGAGATCTTAACAGCAGGTACTTAACATCGCAGCATTATCCTGAGACGTTCTCTGTCAAGTGCTATTTCAGAAGGAAATGGTTGTTAATCAAATGTTACATAGTATGGGGACCTAATGAATGAAGTCCATTCAATATAAGCATCTATTAATTGCCCTCTCCCCCAGCAACATTCAGAGTTAATTTTCACTGAGAATATGCTCCTATTGCAACAGGAAAGAAAGTACAAAAACTACCTTTGGAAACTCTTAAAATCCTTAAAATAAGGATTTAAGTAATCGTCTTGAGAAATGCTTCAATTTACATCATTTTACAACTAAGTACATCAGTCTTTCAGTATAATTATACTTTACAAGTCATCTCTACCTATGACTATTCATTAATGACTGCTCAAAGTTACAATGGCATTGAAAAAGGTGACTTACAACTGGTTCTCAAGTTTACAATTGTTGTAGCATAACCATAGTCATGTCATAAAAATTCTCATACTTGGCAACTGGTATGCATTTATAATAGTTTCAGCATCCTGTGGTCATGTGATCTCCACATGATCTTCCCCAGAAGCTTCTAACAACCAAAGTCAATGGGGAAAGCCTGGTTCATTTAACGACCATGGTGATTCACTTAACAACCGTAATGAATCACTTAACTCAGGGGTCCTCAACCTTGGCAACTTTAAGACTTGGGGACTTCAACTCCCAGAATTCCTCAGCCAGCAAGGGGCTGAGGAATTCTGGGAGTTGAAGTCCCCAAGTCTTAAAGTTGCCAAGGTTGAGGACCCCTGACTTAACTGTGGCAAAAATGGTTGTAAAATTGGTGCAACTTACTTAACCACATTGCTAGCAAGAGAAGTTCTGGTTCCAGTTGTGGTCCATACATGAAGGAGTACCTGTACATTGCTTTCTTAACTGAATGTTGTAATATGTCCATGTTAAAGCCATTTTCCCTGCTCCCAAGTCAATGCATCATAAATCCATAGATACAGTAGTTGCTCTATCATTCATCACACTGAAGCTCAGCCCGAGTCAACCTCCACAGCATTTATTTCTCTTGAAAGAATAATTCTACCATCCACAGTCTTTTTTTTTTTTTAGTATCTGCAGACTGGATTTATGCAATTGCTCCAAATAATGAATTAGTGGGATACTGTACTGTATATGAACATTAATTGGTGGCATTTTAATAAAGCATATTTTCAAGCTATTCATTAATTACTCTCCTGCAATTAGCTACTAATAGGTCTTCTGCAATTACCTACTCCTATATTGTTTGTAATAGAGAGCCAGTTTCATGTAATAGTTAAGACATCAGGCTAGAAACAGGGAAACTATAAATCCTACTTTGGACACAAAGCCAGCTGGGTGACCTTGGGCCAATCACTTTCTTTCAACCCTAGGAAGTAAGCAATGGCAAGCCACTCTCAAAATCTTGCTAAGAAAACTGCAAGAATTTGTTCCCCTAAAAAGAAAAAATAGGGTTGTGATAGAGTAGGGTGAGCCTGAGTGCTTCTCCAAATTGCCAGTCTCCCAACTGTAGGGTGGCTATAGGGAGCAATCAAGTTGTGGGATAAGAGCACAATTAGAATGTATACCCATGTTGGGTGAGCAGGAAGATTGGAATGGGCAGATGGGAAACATAGCTGCTCTTTCCTGGTGAGAATGTGTGTGTGTGGTGGGGAAGGGGATCACTAGATAAGTCATAACCAGAGGCACCAAAGTTATTACCAGAGATCAACATGAGCTTGTCAAAAACAGATCATACCTGACAAAACTTATTGCATTCTTTGACAATGTGACACAATTAGTGGATCAGCAAAATATAGTGGATATTATATATTATATTATTATACATAATGTCAGTAAGATATTTGATAAAGTAAACCACACATTAGTTAGTTGGGTCAGCCCAGATCATTAGGCAAATTGAGGCATTACCCTCATGTGAATTGTGAATAGTAGCAAAGAACTAAACTATGTCACATCTTGACTATCTTCTATCCTCAGAAGAACAGTGATCATTCTGGTTGATTACTGTATGTGGGAGGAATTATGCATTCTTAGTCTCAGTAGGCAAAATGTTTTGGGTTGCCTTTGCTGATAGCTATTATTTAGTACTTTAAAACTGAAAATCACTGCAGTCAAACTTTTATAGCTTAATGAAGAAGAAGGCAGGATGAAATAAATCTTAAAAACGGGATGAGTCCTTACCTTATGGAGACTGGAAAGCTCTGGATGATGGAGCAAAGAGATCCTAATAAATTACCCTGAAACCAATTAATGTTGTATAACAAATTTTATTTAATGTAGTGCAACATTTTTTTGTAAATTATCAGGTTGCTCAATTAATTGGAGCAAGTCATATATTTGCTATAGCCTGTAATATATTTATGGAAATGTTTTTAAAAATGGGACTTTATTTCATATTTGAATTCCTACCTTGGAATAATTACCTAAGAAAATGTATTTATTTATGAGTAAATATTTAAAACTGTTTATCTTGGATTAATACTGACGTAAATACACAGATAAAATTAAAATTAGTTTATGGAAAGATATAACTATTGTAAAACTGTATGTAGTTGAATAAACTGCATGGCTCCCACTCTGATGAAGTTCAGGAAGTTAATAAAGACATGGCTATTCTCCCAGTCTTTGGGGCAAGAAAAAGATGGAGCTCCTGCTGGATGGGGTTTGTGGTTATATGTTGTTTTTAGATCTGTTCGTGATTTTTTTTCTTTTGTAATTTTTTTTACTTTTAAATGATAAATTGGCCAGAGTTGTTGGGAGTCAGACAGGAAAAAATGTATAATTTTTATATATTTTTTAAAAAAATCATTCAAAGGTGCTTTTTAAGAGGCGACTAGACTTTCTTGTTTTTCTTTGAAGACATTTCACTTCCATCCAAGAAGCTTCTTCAGCTCAGAGCTCAGAGCTGAAGAAGCTTCTTGGATGAGAAATGGAACATCTTCAAAGAAAAACAAGAAAGTCCAGTTGCCTTTTGAAAAAGCACTTTTGGGACAACCATGACTTGGATGACTGAGAATTTCCATAGATCCTCTCTTATTTTGGTTATCAAGGTTGTTAAGAAGGGTTTTGTGGGAAGTACAAACACATATATTTTATTTGCCTAAATCTTCTAAATCATGAAAGGAGTTTTAACTTTTCTAATTTCCAGGTTTATCACTGAGCACTCATTTTGACTTCTCTATGAAATCCAAGTTACCAAATCTCAAAAGCCAGATAGTTATTGGGAAATTATTATATGACCTTTTAATTGTCATTGTGAAAGCTTAGTTCCTTTTTTAATTCACGATTCTATTATAGCATTAAAATTGAAAAACATTTAAAAGATGTTGGAACCAACTTTTAATTATGACCATTATTGTTATAATAAACTTTTTCCTTGGGATTTATCCTTCCTTTCCTTTTTTTTCTTTGTGATGAGTTGATGGAGTTAATTTATACTAAATATTTGATAATCATGTTTTTAAATCAATTTATCATTGCAAGTAAAATCTGAATTGTTCAAAACTACAGAAAGGTAGTATATTCAATTAAATTATGTCTTTGCTTGTTATCAGCATCTAAAACTCCTGAGCTACTATTACTACTCAAATAAATTCCTCTTCCTGACTACTTCAGATGCAATGGTTTTGCCCATTATTTCAGACCAATCTTTTGCCTGTAGCATCTGATTCCAATAATAATAATAATAATAATAATAATAATAATAATAATAATAATAATAATAATAATAATAATAATAATAATAATAATAATAATAATAATAATAATAATAATAATAATAATAATAATAATAATAATAAAGTTGGAAGGGACCTTGGACGTCATCTAGTCCAACCCCCTGCTCAGGCAGGAAACACTATACCATTTCAGACAAATGGCTGTCCAGTCTCTTCTTAAAAACTTCCAGTGTTGGAGTATTCACTGCTTCTGGAGGCAGGTTGTTCCACTGGTTAATTATTCTGTCAGGAAGTTTCTCCTTAGTTCTAGGTTGCTTCTCTCCTTGATTAGTTTCCACCCGTTGCTTCTTGTCCTGCTTTCAGGCACTTTGGAAAATAGCTTGACTCCCTTTTCTTTGTGGCAGCCCCTGAGATATTGGAACACTGCTATCATGTCCCCCCTCGTCCTTCTCTTCATTAAACTAGACATACCCAATTCCAGCAGCCATTCTTTATATGCTTTAGCCTCCAGTCCCCTAATCATCTTTGTTGCTCTTCTCTGTACTCTTTCTAGAGTCTCAACATCTTTTTTACATCGCGGTGACCAAAACTGGATGCAGTATTCCAAGTGTGGCCTTACCAAGGCATTGTAAAGTGGTATTAACACTTCACGTGATCTTGATTCTATCCCTCTGTTAATGCAGCCTAGCACTGTGTTGGCCTTTTTGGCAGCTGCAGCACACTGCTGGCTCATATTTAGGTGATTGTCCACTAGGACTCCGAGGTCCCTCTCACAGTTACTACTATTGAGCAAGGTACCCCCTGTACTATACCTGTGCATTTGGTTTTTCTTGCCTAAATGTAGAACCTTGCTTTTTTCACCATTGAATTTCATTTTGTTAGATAGTGCCCAGTGTTCAAGTCTGTCCAGATCCTTCTGTATCTTCAGCCTGTCTTCTGGAGTGTTGGCTATTCCTGCCAGTTTGGTGTCATCTGCAAATTTGATGAGTTCCCCATCTATCCCCTCGTCCAAATCATTGATGAAGATGTTGAAGAGCACTGGGCCCAGAACCGATCCCTGGGGCACCCCACTACACACTTCCCTCCATGTAGATGCGGTTCCATTGAGGACCGCATCCATTGAGGACCTTAAATGAGGGTCTATGAAATCGAAGCTTTACTGCAGGGGTATCAAACTCGCAATGTCACGTGACGTGTTGTGACATATCACTACTTTTTTTCCATTGCCAGCAATGGGGTGGGCACGGTTTCAACATGACCCATCCGGCTCATGGTCTGGCAGTTTGACACCCCTGCTTTACTGTATTTCTTGAATATTCAGTGTTATGACCAAAACTTGGCTCACTTAAAATAACCAAGTTACTTTGATGATACAACCTAAATGTATTAATCATGCAAATACCCACATTGTATACTGGACTCCCAGCTGAACGTTGGCAGCTTGCTGAATAGCCCTGAGCAAAAGCAAAGCTGCAGCTTATATATCTTTGGCCCAGTGGTGGGATTCAGCCAGTTCGCACCACTTTGGCAGAACCGGTAGCTAATTTTTTGTTGCCCAGGCCCAGAATGGACTTCCAGAAGTGGCATCCACACAGAGAACCGGTTGTTCACATATTTGAATCCCACCACTGCTTTGGCCTACTACTTTACAAAGACAAGAAAAAGGAAAAGGCAGTGTAAATTACAGCATACATTTGGAATGTTTAAGGTTAAGCCATCTGGATGGCCTTCTCATTACTTATCCCCCATTCTAGGTCAGCATCTTTGAAGCATCATCAGTAAATATAAACAATTTAATTCACTAGGTTCTTAAATGATTATTTCACCTGTTGCCATTGAGAGTCAATCCAGCTCACTGTGAATATTTTATTACAAGAGCACTTTAAAGCAGTGTAAACATTTGTTTTGTTTTGGGAGGTGGGCATCTTATAGGTTTGGTAGGCAAGGAATAGAAACAACCAAGGCTGTGTGTATTAGTACTGCCATCCCTCTGCCAACTGAAACAGAGTGCTTCAAGTTTTATCCTATATAAATTCTATCATCCACCCCCCCTTGTTTATTGCATTCTTGGCTCCCTCCCATTGAAATATTGTACAATGGGGGTGAAGGTTCATTCTCCGAGCTTGTGGGCTAGTTTCTGAACATCTGAAGATGTTACCTAGCCTGATAACAAAATGTTCAGAAACCAACTCACAAGCTCTGAGAATGAACCTTCACCCTCATCCTATACCCGAGCTACAGATATTTGCTACTATTGCAAATATTGTACAATGTTTATATTCTCACTTGCAAGAAAGCAAGCTACGGACATTAAGTTGCCCACCAAAATATGTTATTTGCCTTTTGAAAGCACAAGGTGTTAGCCACACTCAATTAGGGGAAGTCTTAATCTAAAAAGTAGGCTCTATGTTGTAGTTTAATATAATCTATCTCCAAGATAAAATAGGAATATTAATTAGTGTAGTTATAATATATTTTTCATCTGGACACGTACAAGATACCCTCTAAGGTGAAGAATACAGTGGTTCAATCTAGGTGTATAAATGACCACTATTAGTTAAAACCAATACTAAGACAGGTTGCAAAACACCCTAATTTCTGCCTTTCAGTGTCTGCTGGCTAAGTCAGCCATTTTCAACCTGCAGCTCCCCAAATAAGTTAAGCTCATCCACTCTCAGGCATTCTTCCAACATTCTGATTATGTGAATAATCCAGAAAGCTTCTCTAGAGTATGTACACAATTGGTTAGCAATTGGATTAAGGTAGCAACCGTTCAGGGCTGGAGAAGGGATTGAGCAGGTATGGAGAGGAGGGGGACATAACAAGGACCAAACATGACTTTCCAAGAATTATTTTGTTGGCATCTTCTATCGCTGCTTTGATTATTATTATTATTATTATTATTATTATTATTATTATTATTATTATTATTATTATTATTATTATTATTATTATCATCATCATCATCATCATCATCATTATTATCAAATTAACTATGAGATAAATAAGCACCATTTCACACCAGCAGAATTCTACCTGAACTGGATTAAACAGGGGGAAAGGCAGAAAAACTGTTTGCATTCATATCCAAGAAAGTCAGACCCTGAGACATCATCTTGAAAATCCTAGATGATGCATCTTTAATGCCAAAGATCAAAGAGCTCATCCACACATTTTATTCAAGACTCTAGGGAAGTGGATATAAATAAGGAGGCCAAAGATTCCTTCTCTTGGATTTTCCAACTGCATGTCTGTGTTTGCACAGCAAACTAATCTATCAACCATGGTTAACCAACCACGACATCTAAAAGACAATGTTGTTTGTTTGGTTTTAGCTTAGCCATTGCAGTTCACAAGAAGAAAAACAAAAACAAAATCCTTCCAAGTTTCCTCTTTTACGGCATCTAATATGCCAGGAGCAATAAAATCACTAAAACCAAATGTATTCCATAATAAGCATCCTTTAATTTTGTAGCCAGGCAAGGAGCACCATAAATTTAGCAGCCACCAGAGAACATTAGCCACCTGTAATAGTTTTCCTTAAAATGTCTAATGGTGAGTCACCAGACACCGCAAATTTCTACTATTCCTCCAACCTTTCCAGTTATCACTGCCTCAATCTTCTGAGAATGGTTAAAATGAAAATGATTCTTAACTGTGTGTTCTTTCCTAAATTGTTCAGATGCCAGACAGCCAGACAATCAGATTGGTAGGTGCATGGAGGTAGGTGCATGCATGCATACAAGAAGATGTGCAGGGGCAGATAAAAAAGTCAAACTGCTGCAATCAAAGCCACATCCCTTTTGTGCATGCATTTTTGTCCCCTGCATATATAAGGGATTTGCAATCTGTCAACTATCACCAAACATGGACCATTCATTGAAAAGGTTTTCATTGCTCCAAAATTCATCTTAAAAAATATATAAATTTACCAAGTCCATAAGTAATAGGAATTGAGCATTATTTCCTTCAAAGAAGTGGGTGGTATTCAAACCAAACATCCTCCCCACCTCCCATTTCCCCAAACATTTTTTTCAAACCAATGGAGTCTGTGCATTGAATTAGTAGTAATAGCAGTATCTGTTGCACTTGTGCATGTAAACATTTTTAAATGAGAAGTTAAATTTGGGCATTATAGGCGCAGTTTTGTCAGTCATCACTTTCCTCACAGTCATGTTCCCTGTTTTCCAGCTGTTTGTGTGGCACTCACCCATGGTGAGTAGTAATAATGATCATTGCTTTTCAAAGAGATTTCTAAATGTTAATTAAATGCAGATTAGAAAATTTATATGGCACTGTGAAAAAGATGCTGGCGTTCTGTCAATGTCATAAGCATACTGATTTCCCCTTACCTGCATGCACTTTTTATCTTACATTCAGCCTGTCTGGAGGAGGCACAGTTTCTCCATTGCTACATTATTCAGATAAAAGAAAATGTTAGAACTAAAAGGAAAATAAATTGTTTAGCCATCTCTTGGGACAGCTCACACATTTAACAATGGGAAGGGTAAGACCACCAAAGAAATGGACAGACTTTGGTGAAAATTCAGCTGTGGATGTTGATATATCTTTAAAACACCAAATGGATCACATAAACCAGCCAATGCAGGAATTTCAATATCTTCACACATGGAATATTTGACTCAAAATGTTGTCACAGTGCACATTATTTTGAAGCATCACTAGCAGACACGGCTTCTTTTGTTACAACGTCCTTCATTTATAATTCACTCATTCTTTTCTTCTTTCAAACTCCCTGGTGAAGGTCGCCTTCTTTGTGATCTGGCTAAGCCATCTGGGTTTAGATAAGGCAGCTGAGGCTTAATAGCACATTGAAGCATAAGATCTTGGGGAAATCATCCACCTGCTTTCAATGGAGATACAAGAGTCAGGATCTTATGCAATAACTGGAAATCCAATTCATATAACATCATTCCTCAGCTACAAATATGTTATTTGCTTAGACTCATGCATAGATATATTCATAGTCATGTTTCCCACTACAGTTTGGGCAAATTTGTAAGCAGTTTTGGGAGAGACTAGGTACCAAAATTGGGTGAAAATATGTATGCATGGTGAAGTCTTTCACCTCACAGCTTTTCTTTTCAGATGATAATCATCATCATCATCATCATCATCATCATCATCATCATCATCATCATCTTACATCCTGCGATGATATCTGTAATACCATCAAACATCCACATCTGCCTATCCCAGGTCCTTGGTAAGGACTCGATAGGTAGACAAAAATGCCAAATCCAGTCTGAACATCTGGCTGACTGTGCAATGATTAATAATAATAATAATAATAATAATAATAATAATAATAATAATAATAATAATAATAATAATAATAATAATAATAATAATAATAATAATAATAGAGTTGGAAGGGAGCTTGGAGGTCTTCTAGTCCAACTCCCTGCTCAGACAGGAAACCCTATACCATTTCAGACAAATGGTTGTCCAGTCTCTTAAAAACTTCCAGTGTTGGAGCATTCACAACTTCTGGGGGAAGATTGTTCCACTGATTAATTGTTCTAACTGTCAGGAAGTTTCTCCTTAGTTCTAGGTTGCTTTTCCTTAGTTTTAGGTTCCATCCATTGCTTCTTGTCCTGCCTTCAGGTGCTTTGGAGAATAGCTTGACTCCCTCTTCTTTGTGGCAGCCCCTGAGATATTGGAACACTGCTATCATGTCACCCCTCGTCCTTCTCCTCACCAAATTAGACATACCCAATTCCAGTAACCATTCTTTATATGTTTTAGCCTCCAGTCCCCTAATCATCTTTGTTGCTTTTCTCTGTATTCTTTCTAGAGTCTCAACATCTTTTTTACATCATGGTGACCAAAACTGGATGCAGTATTCAAAGTGTGCCCTTAACAAGGCATTGTAAAGTGGTATTAATAATTCACATGACCTTGATTCTATCCCTCTGTTAATGCAGCCTAGCATTGTGTTGGCTTTTTTGGCAGCTGCAGCACACTGCTGGCTCATATTTAAGTGATTGTCCACTAGGATTCCAAGATCCCTCTCACAGTTACAACTATTGAGCAAGGTACCACCTATATTATACATGTACATTTGGTTTTTCTTGCCTAAATGTAGAACCTTACTTTTTTCACCATTGAATTTCATTTTGTTAGATAGCGCCCAGTATTCAAGTCTGTCCAGATCTTCCTGTATCTTAAGCCTGTCTTCTGGAGTGTTGGCTATTCCTGCCAGCTTATTGTCATCTGCAAATTTAATGAGTTCCCCATCTATCCCCTCGTCCAAATCATTGATGAAGATGTTGAAGAGCACTGGGCCCAGAAGAGAGCCCTGGGGCACCCCACTACACATTTCCCTCCATGTAGATGTAGTTTCATTGAGGACCACACACTGAGTACGGCTGGTCAGCTAGCTATGAATCCATCTGGTGGTGCCATTTGGCAATAGCTTCTATCACACATTGCTTTCCACATCACCTCAGGCTTTCACATGATCTGTAGCATGGCAGTTCTTATCTTTAGTAGTTGTCTTTCCAGACCTAATTTAGCCCAGATGAATTATTTCCTTATGCATGGCATAAGGAATACCATTTATCTCTGGTAACTAGTACTGTATATAAATTGGTCTGCTACCTTTTTTGCTTTTCATCCTCCAATGCATGTCCACATTTTCCTCAAATTCAAATTCCATACATCCATTTCTCCCAAGCTTCTATTGCTTGTAACATATGAGTTTCCTGATTCAAATTTGAATCCTAAAGTGAATATTGAAGGAACAATAGAATTTTGCTCTCCATTGTAGTCCTGAGTGCATATACCAATTAGGATGGTAAAACATGATACGTGAAAATAACTTATTTATTTTGGGTTTATGTAAATTACAGTTCTACTTCATTCAGAATTTAAAGATTCTGACCTAATTAATATTTAGGTGGGAAATTACCAGAGAATTCCAAAGCTATAGGTTCAGCTGGAACATACTGTAGAAGAAACATTCCAGAAGAAGGAAGATGAACAGCTTATATTCTGTTGACAAGAAAATTGTATGGTAATCATTCAGAGTTGAATTTGATTCTTTAGCATCTTTAACTTTTATATAGATTCAATATAGATTTGGAATCTAATTTATGTGGTCAAGGTCCAGTTGAGATTATATTCTGCTGACTTCTTAGTAGTTTAAAAAACAAATGTTGAAAGTATGTTTTTAAATATAATTCACTAATCTGTAGATTTCACCAACTCATAGGAATCTATTATACAATTTGTCTGATTTCTGAACTGAGATTGATTGTAGATCCCTAAGATAAACTGGGCATCATCCAAACATTTCCAATGCTAATCACATTATTTAGAAATGTACCAAAGTAACCTAAACCAAATCTTTTGGTGGGCTGTATTCCAACTTTATATTTGGGCTTCTATATCTAGACTACAAAATCCCAGTGACTACAAGATGGCTACAAAGAGCTAGAATTTTCTGCGCATCTTTGCTACAATTTAGTGGCTATCTGGATTTTTCAGCCTAAATCTATAACACTATATTCATAATACAAATTTCTATTAGTTATGATATAAACAAATGCCACATATGTTCTGAACTAATTTATCATCAATATTGTACTGAAGACTTCCAAATTTTGAATCGGACTTAACCTAAAGGTTAATAAATAAAATTGGTAAAATAGCATGGTGTCATTAAAAAACCAGAAAACTCATTTTTCTTTCAAATATCTCCAAGCTCAGGGCTCAATTCAAAAATGAAATACTAATAATTGGAATCCAAATAACTGGAGTCAATTCAGCAATTGCTTCAGGTTGAAAAAAAAAGGAAATCAACCGAACAGTAAAAGAAGGCCCCCCCAAAAAAACCTCACACATGTGCATACGTTTTCTTTAATCCAATATTGGGAACTGCAATTCAAGTGTAAAAACCCTCCGAGAAATTTGACAGGTACTTGACTTAAATGGCGAAATGCATTTTTTTAGAAATACATTTACAGCTCTCAGGGCTGCAACCATAGTGTGTCTTGAAAGCAAGAAACGAGGGTGTTCTGAACTCTGTAGAAAGCATTGTTTTGCCCCATCCAAGATCACATTACAGGGAAGTGGTAAGGAACAATTATGTTGTCCTTTGTTATCTCACAACTCTGAAAAAGACAGTCACAGAATACTACTCAAACCTATTGGCTTTCTAAAGAGAACATAGTGTTGTCAACTTTGAGAGAGGATTTCATTATTTATTCATCAGTGTTTATTTTTTCTTCACCATAAATGTTTTTGTTTATTGTATACAGTAGCCATTTTACTGTGTTGGACAATATTGTAAAGCACTCGATTGCAGAGAACAATAATTAATCAATATTTATTTCAAAAGATTATGTCTACTCATCAGTTTGTAAAAGTCTAGGAAACCAACTGAATGGAAGTGGGGCTCAGGTTTTTCTATATCCTCACTGCCTTGTTATTGTTTTCTGCAGCTGAATCATAGATTAATACCACTCTGTCTTAGGGCTAGAAAAAGTTAACTCACATGACTGGCCCCAAATATCCTTTAGGAAAGTAGAAAGTAGATCTGTGTCCTTTATTTAAAAATGAATAGAAATGGAAAGAAAAGTATTTGATTCACTTCAATATTTTAAAATGGACCAAGTTAAGATATAATCTGTAAAATGGATATTGGTTCAAAGCTTGACATAAAAGACAAACTGAAGGACAACTAGAAAAGAAATTGAGATGGTACTTTGTGGTTTCATACAATGAGTGATATAGCCATCGTAAATATTGCAAATGGGTTTTTATTGGTTTTTACAATTATTATTTTTAATTATCTTTAAACGTGAGATTTTCCCACTGTTTTTCATTTTTATATTAGTTAGTTGAAGAGCAGAATATTACTTATGAATATTCGTTAATTTGATATGATATTTATTTATAAAATTTATCTGCAGAGATGGCAGAGGAGCCTGACACATGAGGGAGGAAGGTGGCACTGAACTTAATTAGATGGAATAGAATGGACTGGACTAGACTAGACTAGACTAGACTAGACTAGACTAGACTAGACTAGAATAGAATAGAATAGAATAGAATAGAATAGAATAGAATAGAATAGAATAGAATAGAATAATTGAAAGGGATGAATGTAGAAGTGCATGTATATGTGAGTTTGTGTACATCCATATGAGTCCCTGATCCCCACCTGACTTGTGCGGGCCTAAGGGTTGAACACTTGCTCAAATATTTAAGTTCAAGGATAAGTAACTACAAGTAACTACAGTATTTGAGGCCAGGCATATGTATGGAATTTTGAAAGTATGTGACAGATACACTCATAATGTGGGTGTGGCCTGGGATGTGGCCGCTGCCGCAGCATTGGACCGAGTCGTGCCTTTGCGGCCTCTGACCCGGCGCAGATCTCAACTGGCTCCCTGGTTTACCGAGGAGCTAAGAGAGATGAAGCGCCGGAAAAGACGCCTAGAGAGCAGTTGGAGGGCGAGCCGAACCGAATCCGATCGAGCACAGGTAAGGATGCAGGTTAGATCCTACCTAGCGGCGATGAGGGTGGCGAGGTCTAACTACTACTCCACCCTCATTGCGTCATCAGATAATCGCCCAGCCACCCTCTTCAGGGTGACCCGCTCTCTCCTTCAGTTGAGGGGGGGAGGATCCCCTGGAGGGGAGGGCCGAGGATTTTGCTCAATATCTGTATGACCCAAGTCGCTCGATTTCGAGAAGGCCTTGACTCTGACTGGGTGGCCCCGGGGGGAGGAGACGGGAGCAGGTCTTGAGACTGTTATATGGGAGGAGTTTGACTCTGTGGCTTCCGAGGACGTGGACAGGATCCTGGGGAGGCTGAATGCAACCACATGCTTACTGGATCCATGCCCCTCCTGGCTGGTACTGGCTGCCCGGGAGGGTACACGAGCCTGGCTCCAGGGAATTATAAACGCTTCTTTATGGGAGGGTGTCTTCCCCGTAGCCTTGAAGGAGGCGGTGGTGATGCCCCT
>NW_015387300.1:139423-182771 GCF_001527695.2 Protobothrops mucrosquamatus | reverse complement strand
TCAAGACATGGCTATTTAGGCTAGCAGGACTGGCCTAAGGGGTATTTTAATTTGGTTTTTAAATAATTTTAAAAAAGAAAAGGCCAACAATTAAATATTTCATTTTAACTATTTTTTAAATTTAGTATTATTGTATTAGTTATTCTGTTTTAAACTGGCTGTAAGCCGCCCTGAGTCCGCTAGGAGAAGGGCGGGGTATAAATTTGAATAATAAATAAATAAATAAATAAAACAGTTCCCATTTTGTCACTTGACCAAATTCTCATCTAACAGAACGTAAGCTAGCCCTGCAGAATGCTAGCTGCTATTGTAAAGGGAACTTTATGGAACCCAAATGCATTGGTACAAATAAATATGAAGCTATACATTGACTTTTGGCTATGCAGTATGCCAGTTTCCTATGGAGGAGGAGGAGGAGGAGGAGGGAGGATGGATTTCACAGTTTTAAATAGCAGACTGGCCTGAGAACCTGCTGAGGACCAAAAAAAAAGAGGTTTAAGGATACACTGTGTCCTATTCCTCCTGTATTTCTCAGTGTATCGGGGCAAATAACCTTATCTGGATTGCCTAGTTAATTTTCTTTTTATTCTGATGATGTTCATACTTATCCCATTTTCTTTCTAGCATTATAATATATGACCAATAAGTTCTCAGTCAGTTGCAATTTTCAGAACATAAGAATAATGGCCATGCCATGTCTAAACTGGGCACAAAAAGGATGCCAGACTTTTTATTACTCCTGACACTCTTCTTAGTCATTCAAATTGTATGCAATTTGTTTTAACATATAATTTGAAATGTGAAAATTAGTCACACTCCTCTAGATGTCTTGCATTCCAGTGCGGCTAGGGTCAAAAGTAAGCTCCCACCTTCCGACACAAGGTGCTGAACACATTATTAAAGGTGATTAAATTCTTGAATTAAAGACATGAGAAAATGGGAAAGTATAATTAAGTGAAGGTGTTTGCTACTTTATGGCAGACCTGAACACTTTCCATCCTATCATGTTATATTGGTTATTAGAAATAAATGTCAAGTACAATTTTTAAAGTGCTAAGGAAAGTCATAATGGGTTTTTCCCAGGTAATTTATCCTGCTCAGCCTCAACTGACAAGAATCATTTTTAAAAAACCTTAATGAACCATTTCAGTGCAGTCACTTAAAAAAATTACAACATGTATTTATGCATATATATCAGGTTGCCATGCATTAACATTTGGAATTCAGTTTTAAAATATTGATTATTAATGCTTAATACTAGTTTATTTAATAGTAAAACTAGTATTATTCTTGAAGGGAATCCAATATGCCAATTTTAGCATCTTCTGCCCCACAAAGAAATAAGTATCTTAAATTGGACAAATGCAGAAAAAGAAAAGTAAGCTGTATGGAATAACTGTCCTTATCCAATAAACTTCCATTTATTAGCAGATAAAACAATATTTTACCTCAGCCAAACCCTTCTATAGAAATATGCCTGCACATATTTGCTTATTTTTCTTACTTTCAATATGTGGTCAGAGCATATAGTCTTAGAACTGCAAAGATACCAGTGTAAATTTCATACATTAAAAAAATTTTGAGACTATACTAGCTAGGTATGAAGATGACTAATTTTTAGAATAATGACTGAATTAAAATAATGACATGTTCTGAATGAAGAGCAGGAATCTCAACATTTATTTTTAACAGCTTCTAAAATGTAGTGGGAGCAGACATTCAGATTGCTGGGCTACATCCTCCACTGTGATGAATTGAAATGTAGTTCTGTTTAAATTACAGTAATTATTTCTTGTTTGCATACATGTAAATTAACAGATGCAAATGTTATGTAGATTGGTATTTTTGTCCCGTACTTTGACTGATAAAAAATACCCTTATCATAGCATTTTAATGATTAGTATCTGGCAAAGTTTGATCTACTACAATGTTTTTCAAACATGGCAAGTTCAAGATTTATGGGCTTCAACTCCAAGAATTCTGCAGCCAACATGTTAGCTGGGGAATTCTGGGAACTTAAGTAAACACATCTTAAGTTACTGAGATTAGGAAACATTGGTCTACTAGTTAAGGTACTGAATAGGGAAACCCAAGTTCTAACCCTACTTAGGCATTGAGTACAAACTGGCATTCCTGTACCTATAAATCTGGGATTAAACCCCACTAAAATCAGAGTTCTTTCCTCGCCTTGCTGCATGAGATCAGGTTAACCAGAAATACCAGAAATAAAAAGCCTCATTAAGCCATTTTGAGATTATGGAAGATCAGCTAGGCACTGCCATCTGCCATTTTTGAGAGTAATATCTGAGGGCCCAAAAATTTGCCCTACAACACATACATACACAGAGATGGAGAGACACATTTTTATTGTGAGTATAATCTTACATGCTCACAGACTGCTTCTTTTTCCACTGTAGGCTATTACCGTGCATTTTAGAAAGACATCTCAAATTCTCAAGTGATAAAAGGGGAGCATTTGGATTCAAGAGTCCAAATGGGACCCAAATCTGTACTTTCTGAACACAATCACTACAGGGAAACTTGTGTGCCTTGGCAAGATGCATGCATAAGGCAACATTCTCCCAAAGCACTACTATAGATATGACCTATACTACCTATATAGATATAAAATGCAGCTTTAAAACTCCCCAGCCTTTTAAATCTCAGAAACCTGACATTCTTCTGATGATGTGAGATATATGTTTTAGTGGGACTAAGGTTTGGAACTGTAAGCATTTTATTTTCCATCTGGGTAGAAGAGCTATGCCCTTCATATACCCAGTGATCCACTCCTGAAAATGTTTCCTTGCTATATTTTCCTCCCTGAAGACATCCACTATTGGATCATACAACTGATAGATATATTGCTTGATTGCCTGTTTTTCTAAACTCTAGAGAGGGCACAATGCAGCTAAAGTCTAAGGAAAAGAAAGAAGCTTGTTCAGATCACATTTTGATAAGTAGTTATCAATTTTGCACTGCCAATTCAAGAAATGAGCAGAAATGCAGTTTTGCATCGATATATGAACTATTTTATCACATGTATCTTTCAGCAACAATAACAACAAGAATCTGCATTAGGAAAATAGTTCACAAAACTGTACATATTGGTTCAAACTTATAGAATCAACAGCATTTTGTTAGATAAAAGTGGTTACAAGTATTTGCATATTAAAATGTATTAGAAAATTCTCTGAAAAGATACTTTTCATGTAGGCTTGAACAAAGTCATAAATTAGCATGGAAGGAAGGAAGGAAGGAAGGAAGGAAGGAAGGAAGGAAGGAAGGAAGGAAGGAAGGAAGGAAGGAAGGAAGGAAGGTTTTTTATATTCTTTGCATGCTTCCTACAAGAAAAACTCAACGGGGAAACTGGCAGGAAGTTGCTCTGCTCCCATGGCTTTCTTGTCCATCTGTGGTCATTCTGTTTTGCTGTTTAAGTAAAGAAATATCTGAAAATAATGACCCAATAAGGCACAGGTTGTCTAGTAGATTGTTAAAACTAAATACAGGTTTGCTAAAGAAAATTTTCTCTACATCTTCCTTTTTGTTCTCATCTTGTAATATCCTAAGCCTAAGGAAGAATCTCTTCCTTAGGCTTAAAAAAAGAAATCTCTTCTTTTTACAACCATTAACCAATTAAGTCATTAGTTAACCACTACTATTAATTGTATTTCCAAAAGCAATTGCAAAAGCATCCATCTTGTTTTATTAATGTCAGTCTCAAGAACAGTGGCTGGGTAATAAGGCATTCACTGCCGCCAGGGTTGTTTTTTTGTTAGAAGTGGCATTAATTTCTATTGCTTTGCTCTTCCTTTGTTCTGATTTTTTTTTTGACAGTAAAATGTGTTGATTATGTCTTTATTGAATGGATGTGCATGCTAAGTGGATAAAATGGGGTGTCGGAATTGCAAATTTCAGATACAAGTGTTTCATCTTATTTCTTCCCCCAAGCATATGGCAGGCGGCTACTTTATCTTCAAAACACAGAGGATCAGTATTAAGACACGACAAAGCCACCAACATGCCCAGGCATTTTGAATTCAGAAATTGGATTGTTTCTGCTACACCCATTATAAATGAATGGATGAGCCTTGCTAAGGGATTCATAGAAAGTACACCGCCCACCCCACCCCCAAAAAAGACTGGCAGAAAATCAAAGGATTTTCAGTCCTCTAAAGCATTCTGCCTACCAGCTACTCAATTTTTATGTTTCTGTCTTTGTTCATAAAAAAAGTTGTCTACTATTTTGTTGGTAGCATTGTTGCTGCTGCTATCGCTTTGGGAAATTTTTGTTTCACATAATAAATTACATCATGAAATAATCTAATAATTGTTAACAGAACAGAATCTCATACATAAAGAACTTTTTCCCACTATTTCTTTATGAATAAGTGGATTGTTAAGTAATACTTAAAATGACTTTTTATGCATGGAGCAATGTCATATACTTGGAAGACTTTGTTATAGGGTTTTTCTTGAACCATGAACAGTTTTCCACTTAGTTAAGAGAGCCATATTCATCCTATCATTTGTATTTTTATTTTAAAAAATCACGAATAGAATAGAATAGAATAGAATAGAATAGAATAGAATAGAATAGAATAGAATAGAATAGAATTCTTTATTCATTCATCATAAATTGTAAAATACAACACTTTGTCATAAATCATAAGATGCAACACTTAGTGATAATCATAGAATACTAGCTGAGCAAACAGCATAAATCATACTAGGATATTACAAAACAATATAAATTGTAAGATATAAGCAACAAAGTTATAGACATAAGATGATAGGTAATAGGAAAGATGAGGAGTATCATAGTAATGCAGCTTTACTAAGTAGTTTGACAGTGTTGTAGGAATTAGTTGTTAAATAGAGTGATGCCATGGGGAGAAAAACTGTCCTTATGTCTAGTTGTTCTGGTGTATAATGCCATATAGCGTAGTCTTGAGGGAAGAAGTTGAAATAGTTTATGTCCAGGATGTGAGGGGTTTGTAGATATTTTTGCAGCCCTCTTTCTTGCTCATGCAATATACAAATGTATACCAAAGATATTTCAGTGTGAAAGTCAAGCCAGAAATCAGATTGAAATAGGAAGAGCGCAATAGGAAACAACAGAAATTATCCATGGATTTATCGTAGGGCCAGAACAATTTGGGACTTCTCAATCATATACCATAATATAAAATACACAAAATTTGAAGCAAATGTTAATGCATATGTTCTAAACCCCTGGAAAAATCATGATTAGATGCAGTTTAATGATGCATACCTCTGTGTATTTACACATTTAGATTTTTCTCTTGGAATGGACTGTATCAAGAAATGATATGCTTGAAGCATATGATAAAATGGTGCCTCTATTGCACATATGGAAGTATTGACTGAGGTAATTACCGCCAGGCTGCATAATGGTGTATCTGGGCCATGTTCTGAGTGTTTATTAGGAGTCACGTTGAGACAGGGAAGAAGCTTATCTGTCATCTCAAGCACAAAGAGAGACTTTCTCATGTGGATCTCTAATCCTGAGTCATTCAGTCAGAAATGAATGCTTGCTATTTGTTCTTATTCTTTGGTGTATATGAGTAATGCAAAACAAACTTGCTTTTGGTGTGAAGGTGCCAAGCCTTGTGCCTGAAATGTCCTTGTGCAAATGTCCTTGTGCATTACTTCTATTGACATGTAGTTGTGCTTCCATAGCAGACTTTTTCTTCATATCCTTTAAGCTGCTCTTATACCAAAACTTCTGTAAAAAAGAGTCTTTTATCAAATCTAATAGCAGAATATTGGCTGCCTCCAATAGCAGTATATCGCAGACAGTCTTTCAATCAAAACAATAAAGGAAAAAGAAAATATTGCCACTTTACTGCTGCCCATTACTTGTACTATCTCAGAGTCTCTCAAACATTTATTCATAGAGGAATCCAGTGGAATAAGTAAGTAAAAGAAAAACATTTATCCTTCCTGCCAAAAATAAGCTATATGAAAGCAGAGTCATATGGCTTTCCTATTGAGAAGCATTTCAGGTTATTGATAGTACCATCAACCCAGGTTACTTACTGGTGTAAAATTCCAGAGTGAAAACAGACTAAAATAAATGGTTATTTCATTCAGGTTGATAAAGCTTGTCCTCCAATATTTATGGTTTAGTGCTGTTTACCTCAACCTGGAACCTTCCAAATAGGCTGGACATCAATAATGGTAGTGATTGGCAATTTTATATTTCAGATTAATGATCATATAAGGATTTTCTTTTTTAACAATCATGTGGACAACTACCCTATTGTTTTTGGAAATATCTCTTGCTTATTCTGTTAAATAAGAGAAAAATATCTTTCCTCAAATCCTGCCACAATGTGCCTGCTGGTGGTCAACTCCCTATGGACATCCTGACTAAGAACTTAAGGAGTCAAAATACCAAAGCATTTGTAGGATATGATCAGTTGAGAATGTTGCCTAGAGAGCTTATCAAAAAACTCAAGGTACAAATCTGTTACACTCCCATTTCGATTTCATGCCTAAAATTCATTGGAATTCTAAGTATTTATAGATGCCTGAATTATGCTTGATTTCTGTACAAAATATATGTCTTTTTTTTTCAATCACAAATTTAGGCAGAACCTAAATTTAGAAATCAACTGAACTGTAAAACAAATCTTAAAAATTGTGTCTTGGCCCTACAAAAGAATATCTATTTTGTAATATTTTGTTGAATTCTGAAGAAGTTCCCATTTAGCCTCTCATATCATCTCCACTTAACCAATTAAAACCTGGAATAATAAACCAGGACATCTAATTTTAGAACTTCGACAAGTGAGCCATGGATTTCCTTTCTTTGTTGATTTCATACTTTTGTCTGCTGAATTCTAATTAGCAGAAGAGAAATAATAATAGCCAACACACTCCATAAATATGCAAACTTTATTTCCATGCCAAGCTGCTAACACCATTATGTTATTAATAATGAAGATATTTCTTCATTGTTACCAGGAAGATGTATATCTGCTAAAGCTAAAGTGAATTCCTGTGTGTACCCAATATTCATGCTGGATAAACAGAATGAGCAGAGATAGTAAAGATTTCAACTCATACAATGACATGAGCTCCAGTGTGTAAAAAAATGAAATAACAAAGCTCTATTTGTTTTAGAGATAAATCAATCTGAGGTGAAAATATGTGATGTTCTTTGGAATGGAGCAAATAGAAGAGAAAATGAAACAGCTTGCTTATTTGTTTCAGCTCCCAGTCCCAGAGTGTCAACATTGTGTCAGGACCCCAAAGCTAATTGTTTGAGGCCTGCACAATTTTCTCAAATTGTCCTGCTAAATTTTAATAGTGCTATTATTGAAAATTAGGCACATTCTACTTTGAAGTGGAAAATGCACAAAATTGAAATGTAAGCCCTGAAAACCAGCTGAATACATTTTTTAAAGAATCTCCATACATCTACACACACACACACACACACACACATCCCATTTACATTGGGTAAATATCTACAATGTAACTTGTACTGGTAACTATCCACAATTGCTTGATGATACCCATTTATGAAGACATTTCATTGAATTAATCAAATAATTTAAGTTAACAGCTCATTACATTGTTATTATTTAAGTAAAGTCTTTTATATTTACCTCACCAATGAATTAAAGTCTTGTGATTAAATAGTTTGCTAAGAATCGTCTTTTTTTCATATTGCATCCCTGGGAATGTCAGATCAAATGGGGGTCTCTGTTTTTGAAACATGTCATTATTCCAGGATCCCAACCTTCAGGAGACACTTTCATGGAAACCAGGTTTGGAGCAGGACTGGCTAATGAACACAAATCATATTCACTATCAAGGTCAGCAATGAATTGTCAAACATCAGCAATAATTGTCTCTGGAACCTATCCAACTCACAGGAAATCTAGGACTCAAATATATAAACATTCTCTATTGCAGTCACAGCAAACTAAATGAGATGAAGGGCAGCTTTTTACCAAGCTACATATGTAGGCATTACATAGGGTTAAACTCCAGAGTTCTTTTTCCCACCCTTCTTAAAATGATCTGTTACGGCCACCTGCATTTCTCTATTCCCAGCATGCCTCCTCTTCCCCTGCCTTACTTGGCATTCAAATTAAGAATAAGCCCCAGGACATACCCAATAAGTCCCTATTCCTATTCATAATAGTAGTATATTGACATGAGGCTATTCATTAAATTATTCTGAAATATTAAAACTTATTAAAAACATTTTCAGATTATAAAACTGAGATGCAACATTGTCATTCTATCTAAAATGAGTTGTCTAAAATAATATGTTAATCAACAGTGAGTTTCCTAGAGATTTACCGTGAAGTATGCAGAGTGCCATTTCACATGCTATGGCAGAAATTTTTCAACAACCTTTTGACATAAACACAAACAGTAACCTGACTTTTAAATCAGAAAAAAACAAGTCTTTGTATAGTAACAGTTTTTAGTAATACAGGCAGTCTTCTGTTCCCTAACTGAACAGTCAACCCAAATCTATACTTAAATGAGAATTCATATTTACAAATGCATTGCCTATTACTAAAAATAGTAGATGGTGTTTTTCTACATCAAGCCAACAAAGCACTGAATATTTTTAGGAACCACTGAAGCCACATGTTTTTAATACACAGCCTGTTTTTAGTGGTTTTCAACATTTCCTGAAAGCATCGCGGCCCCATGGACAACGTTCCTCTAGGCCAGGGGTAGGCAACCTCGGTTCTTTTATGACTCATGGACTTCAACTGAGCTATGCTGACTCAGGAATTCTGGGAGTTGAAGTCCATGAGTCATAAAAGAGCCGAGGTTGCCTACCCCTGCTCTAGGCCTTCCTGTCCTCTACCCTCTTCTGGAGTCCATTTAAGCTCACGCCTATTGCTCCAGCCCCTCATTCTCTGTCGTCCCCTTCTTCTATTGCCCTCAATCTTTCCCAGCATTAGACTCTTCTCCAGTGAGTCCTTCCTTCTCATTAGGTGGCCAAAGTACTTGAATTTCAACTTCAGGATCTGGCCTTCTAAAGAGCAGTCAGGGTTGATCTCCTCTAGGACTGACCAGTTTGATAGCCTTGCAGTCCAGGGGACTTGCAGGAGTCTTCTCCAGCACCATTGTTCAAAGGCCTCAATTCTTTTACACTTAGCCTTTCTTATGGTCCAACTTTCACAGCCATACATTGCAACTGGAAAAACCATGGCCTTGACTATGCGTACTTTTGTTGGCAGGGTGATGTCTCTGCTTTTTTGTATGCTTGCTACATATTATATTACAGCAGATATTCTTGATCTAAATTTGTAGGTAGGGTGATTGGAAATGAACCAATGGTTGGTATAACAAGAGTCACTCTAGCTGGGATTTTGAAAAGGTTTACATCAGCCCTTCTTTCTCCTGGTCCTTCTCTGCCTCTGCTTTTTTAGTACCTTTGCTATTATATCTCTGTAATCTCTAACATACCTTTCCTCTCAGCAGCAGAAAGTCATTCCAGCTGGTAGAAGTGGATTTCAGCCAACAGAAATGACTTGTACCTTGTTCTAACTCCCTCCAGCTAATGCAGCTTTTTAAATTAGGATTGGACCTGGAGGTAGAAGGAGAATTGGGATGGAATGAAGGCAGAATAAGAGCATATGACAGATATAGCCTGCCTGTTGGGAAAGACAATTAGAGAAGAACATTAGGAAGAATAGTTAGAGGAGAAAGAGTTCAAAAAGTGCAAGTGAAAAATTAAGTACCTAGTGAAAGATAAAATCAGATATATTTATTATGTTAGACAGCAACAACTCCTTATTAAACTGCATGCTTATGCATTCTATAAATAAATACAATATTTTTTCAATTATTTTATGAATTCTGGTGTGAATGGATACCAAGATAATACATATCACCTTACATTTTGACATTTCATCATTAATTCATTTACCTATTTATTTATTAGATTTTTTTATCCCACCTTTATTACTTTATAAGTAACTCAAGATGACAAACATACATAATGTTCTAGCACAGTAGGTGAAAGAGTTGTTTAGGGTGAATATGGACCCAATGAACAGATTGGATTTTTAGATATCAGATGAATCAATAGAAGTATGAACCATTTTTTTACACACTGTTTGGAAACAAATTAGGAGCATCAGTTCTTTCAATCTCCCTGCTCACTTTCTGACTAGGAATACTATACTGAAAAATATGATGGCTGTGTTTGTACAGTTTTAGAAATCTTAATTACTGCCTCTTATAATTATTTGATCAATCTGTATGTTTGTGTGTGTGCTTGTGTGTATGCACATAGGTGTATATAATTAATCATAATCAAATAATTTGCCCATCAGTCTTTAAAACACAAGGAAGAAAAAAAATAGCAATTTAGCATAGCTTGGGACTAGTAACTGAAATGTTTTCTTCTGACAACTTTTTTACAGCTTACAAGATCAATATCCAGACTGACAGATGGAAGATTTCAAAAGATTCCAAAGTCAGCTATCTATTAAGTTCTAATTTGTGAAGTATGAAGGATGTGTCAGCCATTGCAGAAAGCAAGCCATTTCTTTAGAGAGCCATCTAAGAGTTATTTCTGAGAAGCAGAACAAAAATACAGTGTACTCCTCTGGAATTGTACTTAACACATGAGAAGGACCTTACTCTGCTTCATGCTTCTCAAGCTTTACTTGAAATTGGGAGTGTGTTTTCATTCCTGTTGGCTAAATTTAAACCTAAGTGATGGGACATTTTCATTCCCACCAGCCACATTTCAGTTATGAAATACAAAATGTTATTATGAAGGACACAGTGGTGAAACCTAACTTAGTTTATTGTTTTACTATAAACAATATAATCCATAACTGTGTGGTCTGAGTTTGGCTGGGTAAATTTCTTACAATTTATTCTTCTTTTAATAAGGATTTCTTAGATATTACTGGGCATCCAAATATTCAAAAGTAATAAAAAAATATACATTTAGGTACTCCATTCCTTTGTTAGACTTACTGGTATTTATTGTTGATCTGGAACTCATTTGGTCACTCAAATTTTCAACTGACTCTGGTGCAAATCCAACCACTCTTTGTCTCCTTATTGGTTCCATCTTACTTGAAGTTTTATAATCAAAGTTGCCAATAAAGTGACTGCCCCAAATGTTTGCCTCAATATAATACAAGATAGTGAATCTTTACAGAAGCAGTTCATAAACAGAAAGTGAGTTCGTATCAACAATCCAAGAATATAAATCTGATATTACACATAAAAGGTTATTTTTATTGTCCACATGTTTTGATAAGACTATTTTCCATCAAATAATGAATGAGAAGCAATCTAGCAACTGAACAATTGTTCCCTCATCCATTAACATTTCCAATACAATGTGTTTATCTTATAAATTAGACTCCCTGTTATACTTCTGTTCCAACATTTTCCAAAAGCGTTGCAGCCTTTAATGTTGTTAGTTCAATAGACCTATGGCTAAAAATAGGGCCAGTTTGGCGTAGTGGTTAAGGTATCAGGTTAGAAACCAAGAGACCTTTGTCTAGTCACTCTCTCTGAATCCTAGGAAAAGGCAATGGCAATCCCCTTCCAAATCTTATCAAGAAAATGTCAGTGACTTATTCAGGCAGTCGTAGGAGTCAACACTGACTTAAAGACACCCTCCCTCCTCCTCCCCTTCCCCCTCCCCCCTAAAAATTCCTGGACCTCAGTAGTTATAGTCCTAGAGGTTATATGCTAGCTGGAATAATTGTGTGAACATCTGTACCTACCAGGAATGTGAGATTTTGCTGTGTATTTATATTCCACTCCTTTAATAATGTTGTCATGTCTTGTATTATTTTATTACTTTGTCTATAGGTATTTCCTATCTGTATTATGCTTTGCAGTTAAAGTTATTATATTTACTATGCTTTGCTTACTAAACTCTTTCAAAGTTTCCTTTGTTTGTATGTTTATTGCTTTTGAATCCACAGATCTCCGGCCAATACTTTAATGCAGCAGATTGTTGGCTTACTGTTTATATTAATATTATTCAATATAAAATTGATATATCTACTATCATAAATAAAGATTCATCAGAATAACTATTTTCTAAATACCTCTATACAAAGTGATACAACAGTTGAAACTGCAATTATTGCACCAAGGACCCCACATTATAATTATTGAAAATTCCAATAGTAACATTTGAGCCTGCATAAAGTAAATAGGACTTATTCTAATTAAGTAACATGATAATGATGAAACCATTGCACAACATCAATTCGTGTTGGTACTGGGGTTCAACAGTTGAAGTAAATTACCAAAATGATATTAATTGATTAAATATTGATTGTTTGACTGCTTAAGCTTGGTAAGGAAAGATACTCCTGATTAAAAAAAACAATCATTATAAAAGAAAAAGAAAAAGCAGCCATTCATAGGGAGGGCTATGTAGTTGACAACTTAGTAATACAAGAAGAGAAAAACATTTGTTTAACTGATATGTTTACAAAAATTCACAAGATATTGGTTGCTCTTTAGATCAGACATAGGGTTTTCTCATCATTGAAGCTAAAGTTGGGAATGTAAAAGAATGTAAGTCTAGCATAATATCAGTCATTTCAATAAAATGATTATAAACAGTATCATATTATAATGACAGTGCTCATTGACAAGAGCAAAAAAGTGCTTGCAGATCAGCCAGTTTGGAAAAAATGTGCTGTTCACTCTCATGCAGAGTATAATTAATGTCCTCTTAAAAAGAAATAATTTCTGACTTGTTCAGCATGTGACAGTGCTGTTATTAAAGTGTAGTAATTCTAATACTGTCATGTAAGTATAAAATAACCAAAAAGAGAATAAAGGTTCCTTTTTGTCTTTCCCCAAAAAGGGGTTTCAGTGCCTTAATTTGGATGGTTATTGGATTGAATTAGAAAGCAAGTTACTGGCATTAAAATAAATGAATGTGTAAATCCACAGAAATTGGAGGGGATAGTAGTTGGTTTGGTATAGCCAGGGCTTTTTTTGTCATAGAACGCTCAGAACGGAGTTCCAGCACCTTTTTTGGATGGAACCTTGTAGGGTAGGCAAGGCGGGTTATATGACATGTGTGAGTTCCGGCACCTTTTTTTTTTTTTTTTACAAAAGTATTACTGGGTATAGCAATCCCAAGCTTACTGACAGAAATAATGATCTTCCTTAGACATCTAATAGTTTGATTTCTGCATTCTTCTACTTCTTGCTATGTTGCTTCATGGCAGAAATATAGAGGAAGAGTGTACTGATTTGGAAAAGAAAGACAAAATGTTAAGAAACATAGAACTATGTAAAATACAAGCTCTATTAGCTTTCATAAAGATGTGATGTGACACAAACCTCTGGAAGAGCTTTCAGAGAACATCAGTTCCACTTGTTACTGAGAGGGACCTATAACTTCATCAAGATGTTAATCTTTGTGCAAGTTTAGGGAGCTACCTTAGCAACACTGGAACTTCAAACAAAATAGTAAGCATTTATCACTCACTAAAAGCTCCAGCTATCATCTAATCTCTTCTCACATTTACATTCCAGTCTTTCTTTGAGGAACTCAAATTAGTACCCATACATACTTTTTTTCCTATTCCTGGTCTCCAGTTGTCTGAGATAGTCCTGTTCATGTGAGAAAATCACACCATCTGCATACCAAAAGTCCTACATTCAATCCCTGTCATTTCCAGGCAAGAAAATATTCCTTTCTATATTTAACATATGGCTAATCAGTGGCTAATCATGGCTAATACACATTGCTCATAATATTGAGGTTGGTATAAAACTGAAAAGCAATTTCCTAGGAATTCAGGTTTTATGGCTGTGTTTGTACCATCTAAGTTAATATTGTTCTTAGAACAATTTAAAAGCTTTTATCACCACAAGCAACCAACCTTAAGTTCTCAATATAGTAACATGGCCTAGCAACAAGTGCTACACTATAGTTAGGGATGATAGAAATTTGCTGTGAGAAACCATGCAACTTAGCAGCAGACAAAATGCACAGGTAATGTTAGTAATTTAAAATTCACATTTCTAGGGACAAAGAATCTAATATTACTCAGTGGGCTTTAGAACCCATATTCACTTTTTGAAGCACTCAAACGTAAGTGAAAAACATGTATACATGTCATAAATGATGAATGAAAGCGTAGAACAAAAGTGGGATTTCCTAAGAATCTGAATTTGACTGGCGATTTTAAGCTTGCCCACAACGTAATCTGCTGCTAGAAGCAAGTGGGGCCGGGGAGGGAAGTACTAAGACATGTGAACAGGTATTGAACTAATAGCTCAAAAACAAAACTAACATAATAAAAAAGACAAGTTCAGAGTGTCAATGAAAATGGATAAATATAAATATTGCAATTGTTTTATTCAAAGTAAGATGAATCAATAAACTTACTGAGTTCTTTCATAAATTAAAACAATGGCTGTCCAATGAATCCAAGATTCAGGATAGACAAAAAGAACTATTTCCTACAATTGTGAACTTCATGCTACTACAAAGCATAATCATATCTTGGATGGATTTAAAATAAGATATTTTTTATTTATTCAGGATTTGAATATAATGTTTATATCCTAGTGTAAGATGTCAGTGTAAATCAACTGTAGTTTTTGGCATATCCTATGCAGCTACTTCTTCTCTATCTTTCCTTTCCAATTTTTAACCAACACATTTATACAATCATCATAATAATTCCCATTGTTCTATCTGTCTTCTATGAAAAGGCTGGTCTGAAATTCCTTGAGCTAGGAAAGACATAGCTCTAAAAAAAATTATCATCTGTCCTTCTACTGTAGCCTCTCTGATGCAATCCCAGCTACAAATTCGAATGAAGTCAAACATTTCATCCAAAGCTGGATTGGAAGGCAGTGTTTTGTCATGTGTCCTGATTGGTTAACAAAGGATAAATCAAGATGGCAGTCAGAAATACAGAAGATATTATAACAAGTATGTAGATTTGAAACAGTTCCCAACTGGGAGGAGCAGAGATCATGGTAAAAGAGAGAACAAAAGCCAAGGCAAAGATTGATGTTGTTAACAAGATAAACATTCCCTTGTGGTGATGTTGCAATACATTTAAACATGAAAGAATGTGGGGGAAGAAGATTTATTTCTCAAACATATGGCATGCATACAAGGTGGTGCTATTTCAAGCCATTTTGCCATTAAGGCTTCATCCCACGAAACATTTTTCAATAATTTGTTTTTTAATACTAAGGCAGAGGAGAGACAAGAGATCTCTCCCAACATAATCATGCATTGCTAATGTACAACAAGTGCCAGCATGTCTTGAGGATATTTGTCATAGCAGCTGGGATGTTCAAGCGTTCAACAAGTTGGAAGCAGACAATTACATTCAGAAAGGAGCTGTCAAAGGAATGTGGGCTTCGATCATAACATCTACCCCTACAAACTCAACCAGAACTGATTATGAACAAGTTGGTTTCAAGACATCTGGAGGGGGAATTTCAATTTTAATCAACTATGTCCCTGTCTTCCTGTTGGGTAATATGCAAAGAAATGAAGAAATAACTATTACACCAATAATATATAATCAACAGATTCATGAGATTAAAATAGCCAACTTCTTTTTGTCTCTCATAATTGAATAAAAATCATCACCATCACTGTTATTCTTTTATGGGAGAAGATACCATAATGCATCCTGATGCACGTACTATAGATCTGTGGGATATTTTTATTATGTTTTCTCATCTTATAAAGGTGGCACTGCATGTGCCTTATATGCACAAAAAAGTCCAAATTCAAATCTTGGTCTTTACATACTAAATTAGAAAAAAATATTTACTGGAGGCCATGAAAGGCTACTGCTTATCACTATAGTTGGTGTTAAACTAGATACACCAATAATCTGACTCAACATATCTTCTGCTTCAAGACTTTGTAGACTTGCCTGGTGGACACAGGGGCCCACAAAACCATGGGACTGGTTGGCTCTATGACAAACCCCCATCCTACTTGTATTAATAACTGCTACCTCCCCATTTTGAAGCTCTCCATCCTTTGAAATGTTATAATGTTTTATATTTGTAAACATTTTTAATCTTAAATTATTTGGTTTCTAATGCTTAACTTTATTGATTAAATTGTACAACACTCAGAGCCCTTCTCTAAGGGACATGGGTGGTTAAGTGTGAAGAAATAAATAAACAAATAAACAAACAAACAAGACTAAGTGAAAAATATGACAATGGGGAGTTTATTATTATTCTAAACTGGCAGAAACAACCCTAAAAGCCTATGCTCTAGAGCAGAGGTGTCAAACTCGCAACGTCACGTGACTTGTCACAACGTGACTTTTTTTCCTTTGCCGGCAATGAGTGGGTGCGGTTTTGGCATGATGCATCTGGCCCGCGGGCCGGCAGTTTAACACCTCTGCTCTAGAGGAAAACCCAAGCTGCAAATAGCTCATGAAGGTCTTAGTTACTTTTGATAATGGAGGAATTAAATTTGACTTTGGGAAACCAGAGCATCTATTGAAGTAGGCCTGATTCACTTTCAAATTTAGGGTAGCTGAATGCATCTCCCTTATCATGCGTAGTAGAGGTTGTGTTACTGTTAGAGAAGATTTGCAAATCCAACAGACATTATCCTGAAATGAAAGGGGAACATAAGAAGGCTACCTTCCCTTCTAAAACTATTACCAGAGAATGGAAGGGTTCTCTGGGAAAGTCTAGAAAGTGGAATGAGAAATGTTGGGTTGCCAGAAAAAAATTGTGGGTAATTTTCTCCATTCATCAAAACCTCTACTGAATCTTTTTACCTTGCATAGTAAAAATGACAAAACCAAATACAGCTAGCCTTTGGGTTACGACAATTGGGGATTGGGATTGCTGCCACTGAGCAATTCAGTTGTAATGCATGATTTCACGTGCTTGTGAGAAGCCAGCAGAGGTCACAAAAGGTAATAATATAATCAATGCTCTCTGCAACATCATAACTGCAAACCAGACACTGAAGCACTTTATTGTTCTTAGTTTATGGCCAAAGTGTATCTTAATTAGAAGCAAATTCAAGAATTTAAAGCACAATAACTATTGGAGCCAATTTCTATAAAAAAATAAATTTGCAAATAGCACTATTTTCTTATAATAGATGTGTGAGCAATATTCTTTTCCAGATTTGAATTTAACAACTGTATGCATCGTGAAATATTTTTGTTAAGTATTAATGAAATTGGGAAATTTTCTTATGTTCTTATTGTAAAGAGTTTTTTTTTCCTTTCCCTAGATTAACACCAATTCACATTAGCTTCAGATTAGTCTCCCACTATATCAATAAATAAAATAAAAACTTAGTTCATCTTACTACATCATTACATTGCTATATATTTTGATAATATTCTCAGAATAGATTTCAGCTTTTGGAAGAGAATATTTGTTATGAAAATGATAGCAAATCATTCACTTCAGTCTTTCCATTCTTTATAAAAGCTTTTCATATTAACCTCAACATAATTCAATCTACTTGCTCCAAAGTTAAACTACTAATCCAAAGTAGAATATACAATATATAATATAGAAAATTTAAAATTTAAGTATTCCTTACTGCAAAGACTTGTATTAGTAGCAGTAGTAGTAGTAGTAGTAGTAGTAGTGGTGGTATTGAATTATTTCATGGAGTTAGTGCAGAGAGATAGAGAAAGAAAACAGACATCCAAAATTCTGAAGAGATTTTTCAAATAGGATTGGATTACAGAATAAATCTATGTTTCCTCTCATTCAGCCTGACACTTTCATTTTTTTTCAAAAGAGATAAGAGTTTTAAATAAATTATAAAGGTAGACTGTAAAATTCTTGCAATTATTTATGAGATGATCAAAGGAGGGGCTACCAGAATTCTGTTGCGAAAGTTCAAATACAGAGCAACAAAGAGACGTTCTAGCATACATCCAAATTTTTGCAATCCCGTTAACCCCCACAAAGAAATCTGCATGAATGTCATGATTTTCATTGTACAAGCTTATCTCCAAGAGTCAGCCTTCTCCCTGGTTCACTGCACAGCTCAGTTAAATTGCAATGAGGAAACATCAGCCATTTGGTTCTTGTAGTCCTTGCTAAAGGAAAGTCTAGACTTTGTTGGAGAATGTACCCATCATCTACCCACAGAGAAAGACCATTTCTAGTATCTGTATTAAATCTATTACACAACCAGCTTACGCTCTGTAATAAATACAGATAGTTCCCCAACCACTTGTTCATCAGCCATTCAAAGTTACAACAGCAGTGAAAAACAAGACTTCCTACCAGTTCTCAAAGTTGCAGCTGTCACAGAATTCCAATCATCACATGATTGTGATTCAGTCCCTTCACGAGGTGATCACAACCATTTCAGTGTTCTGTCATTGCCATTTGTGACCTTCAGAGCTGGCAAAGTTAATGAAATAGCCAGCAGGAAAACACATGTCATGGTCATATGATGTTGTGCTTAATGATCCACAGTAATTCATGTAATGACTGCAGCAGGAATGGTGGAACTGATGCTATAAGTTAGTGTCTTCACAAGACATCATGCTTATTGACTTTGCTGCTAACTGACACAGTTGCCAGCTGCTATTGGAGTCGGTAAATGATGGAAACTTTTGTTTCAATCAGGGAGGCAGGTAGTATTCATCCAAAGGTTGGGGAGAGAAGGCATTATATAATTTATAAAATATTAGATATATTTCTAAGTTAAAAAGAGGAACAAGTTGTGGTAAATAATCAATATTCAAGCAATATCTGTTTTTCATAAGAGAAATATGAAAAGCCAATAACATTTTGTATTTTCCATCTATAAATTATCCTGCAAGCCTAAATCTTGTCCATATTTGCTTTTAAGCTCAATAAACAGAATATTTATTGAATGGCTCTGTAAAATATATTTAATCCACTGCTTATTTATTTTTAACTCAATAGAAATATTGAATTGTATTATGTGAGATGGCTGGCTATATTATAATAATAATAATAATAATAATAATAATAATAATAATAATAATAATAATAATAATAATAATAATAATAATAATAATAATAATAATAATAATAAGTTGGAAGGGACCCTGGAAGTCATCTAGTCCAACCCCCTGGTCAGGCAGGCAACCCTATACCATTTCAGACAAATGGCTGTGTAGTCTCTTCTTAAAAACTTCCAGTGTTGGAGCATGTCACCGCTTCTGGAGGCAGGTTGTTCCACTTGTTAATTATTCTAACTGTCAGGAAGTTTCTCCTTAGTTCTAGGTTGCTTCTCTCCTTGATTAGTTTCCATCCATTGCTTCTTGTCCTGTCTTCAGGCACTTTGGAGAATAGCTTGACTCCCTCTTCTTTGTGGCAGCCCCTGAGATATTGGAACACTGCTATCATGTCCCCCCTCGTCCTTCTCTTCATTAAAGTAGACATACCCAATTCCAGCAATCGTTCCTTATATGTTTTAGCGTCCAGTCCCCTAATCATCTTTGTTGCTCTTCTCTGTACTCTTTCTAGAGCCTCAACATCTTTTTTACATCATGGTGACCAAAACTGGTTGCAGTATATAAATTTGCTAAATAAATAAATTTGAGCAATTGTGAAAAGTATTTTCACCTTGCTGGCATGGAAATTCATACTATATATATATTTGACACTCATATAGATAGGCTCAACCACACCCACACTACTTCAATTGCTTTGTCACCATAGAAGCAGGACCAGATTTTCTGGGGACTAAGCTTTTCTACTGCAGCATTTAAAAAACAAATAAATACTTTACTGAACTACTGAAGCATTCTTACATTTTCCACAAATACATAGGTGTGATTAAAAGAAGACATCTACGGAGTGGCAACAACATAAAAAGCAGCATAAATCAGCCATTGTTTGCTAAGACAAAATGTTTGCACAAAAGAATGATTGAAAGCAGCAATCAAGAGAGTTTTGACATATTTAAAATTAAAAATAGCAGCATTTACAATATGGACATAAAAGGGTGTGAGGAAGTGTGAAAATTCACTGAAGCAAACGTTCAGTATAAAAGCTGTCTTAAAAGCCAGGTACTGAATTATTTGATGCAGTCAACAGACTGTAAAAGAAGATCCAAAAATTGATTGCTCTTTTTCAGTAACCTTTATAGTTCCAGATGGCATTTGGCTGGTCGTAGAAGATTAGAGAAGCTTCCTTTCATATTAAGAACTTGGATTCAGTTCAGCAAATGTGGTTCTCAAATTATCCCTCATATCTTTTACAAAAATGGCCAATTGTAGAATTGGGCATTTCTCCATGTCTTCATTGCAGATAATGTTGTTTGAAAGATAAATTCAGACAATATAATTCATTCAGTTCCTTTTGTCTCTTCCTGACCATGTGCAGATGGCAGGGATTTTTTTTCCAGGTGATTTACAAATGTATATTGCTCATGTTTTCCAATAGCATGTTTGCTCCTTTTGCTACTTTCCAAGCTATTTAAAATAGGAGGTTTTTTTTAATCTGGCTAATTTAACAATCCAGATATGTTGTAAAGCGAAACTAGTTTAGAGTTAAAAAATATGCTTCCCCAGCTTCCTATGAAGAAGGGAGATTTCTGTTCCTAAAAATACTGTCTCCTTCATACCAGAGCAATTCATAACTTTATCTCTTACCTCACATATTCATAATATAATGTAATCTACCACCGATTGGGTTAAAATGATATCTCCACTCTAGCTCTTGACAATGCTGAATTCTCTTCAAACAAGGAATAACCAAAAGTAGATTGAGTACAGAGTAATTATTCTATTGAAGTTACTAGGAAATAAAATTGTGCTTAACCTTGGATACTTCTGCAAATATTTTCAAGGACAAAAAGAGGCAAAAAGTAACAGAGGAAGAAAGTAATATAATAAGAAAATATTGGTAGATATTTCTCTGTCTTGTTATAGAAAGACATGCTTCCTTGAGGATAGGGTTGGACTAGATGACATCCAAGGTCCTTTCCAACTTTATTATTATTATTATTATTATTATTATTATTATTATTATTATTATTATTATTATTATTATTATTATTATNAGGAAGGAAGGAAGGAAGGAAGGAAGGAAGGAAGGAAGGAAGGAAGGAAGGAAGGAAGGAAGGAAGGAAGGAAGGAAGGAAGGAAGGAGATGTGATGTCTGTCTCTCTGTAGCTGTGATTAATAAAAAATGTATATGATCAAATCTATAGTATAGTGCTGAACAGTGACACAGAATAGATGTATGTTGCACAGATCTGAAAGCATGACTGTCTTCAGCAGTCACTAAGCACAATCTGGTTTTTTTAATTGACTTCTCAATATCCTGCCTAAATTTGCATAGCTGCCAACAACTTTGGGCATGTTCATCATCCTGTTTTCTATGAAAAATGGATATATTGAAATGACTGTTTAATTGCTACAAATCTATCTAGAATATTTCTGCAAAAAATCTCCTTAAAGCTGCAATCCTATATCCATTTACATGGAACTAAACTGCAGTAAAGCCAATGGGACATACATTTTAAAATATTGCATTATAAGGAAATCAGGGGAAGATGTTATTCCAAGGAGACATTTCTATTTTCTAGGTCAATGCTTTGACTCAACTCATCAGTTTCCAAACAAAAGTCCATAATAAGAATCTTCAAGGCAATTTTTACAAATTAATCAATCTAAATGTAATTGATTTCACAAAAACATGGGAATTTTATCCTGAGAAAGAATGGAGCAGCTAGCTTGAGAAATGACAGTGATGACTCATACATCCATTGTTGAGATTATTATTCTATTCATTATTCCAGATCAAAATGATAATTTGGAATTGTATCCACATACATAGTCTCAAAATTTACTATAACTAGGGATGCTGGAGGGGGGTCAACAGCATCAACATGAGAGGCTGAGCTGAATAATTGCTCTTCTTCCCTTTTTAACAATGCATTGTAAACATAACCCTCACCATTCAGATGGTATTGATGTTCTCTATAATCATGTTCTCAAAAATTGCTTATTTTCCATTTAATGCATCATCTAGGATTATTTACATCATTATCAACAACACAATCATCATCATTTTATGTGAAATTATGGAAAGAGTTTCACTGAAGATATTGATAGATCAAACCGATATACCTCCTATCCCTTTCCAACTCCTCCTATTGTTTCTAATACACATCAGTGTGAATGATCATTATCCAATATGGATAATAACTTCCTTGCATAAACTAGACTTTGTGTCATATGGCAATGGGGATATATAAATGGGGATATATAAAAGGGATGGAAATATGAAACAAGAGAAAATGGCCCTATTACATATCAAAGCATGTTGTAGAGTTAAAGCAAGAATTAGAGAAGTAGAAAGAACAAAACAGAGTAAGTGTGGAGTGCACTTAAAACAGAGAAAAAGGCAAGACTATCAGAAATAGTAGCAAGAGGACTAAAAAGGAAATTAACTTAAACTTCTAACACAAGAGACAAGATTCAAGGAAGACTGAGTGAACATAGGATCAACAGTCTTGAGTTGTCTTCCTAAAATAAATACAAAGATACTATCTACACCAAGTAAGTTTGCGAACTTCCTGTCTATCTATAAATACCAGAAGTTCATATCACTACACGCATGTCTCTATGCGATATATAGCTCAAGCTCTTTATTCTTCAAAAAACAATAAGAGTCTTAATGCATTGCTGGCTGAAGAACCAACCATGTGGGTTTGTAAGAGAAAAGGGCAAGAATTATCTTGAGGGCAGCCAGACTCTATTGTTTTATATTTATACTCAAGGATCATTGCAGTTAAAGAGAAATATATGTTTAGAAAGATTCAGTGGTTTTTAGTTTGTACTAATGTAAACAGAAACAAAGTTTTAAAACATTAAAATCTTGGGAGGGGGATTATCTTGGAATTAAATAAACATGGCATGTAATCTATCAACAATATAAATAATAATAGCAATACCAACATGTCATTAAAAAAACAAAAAGCAGAAGGATATATTTTACCAGAAGGATATTTTAAATTTTCTACTTGGCACTAACAGAAGTTTAATATTTTTCTAATCTATGACATATGGTCTTCTGACCTTGCATATTATTTGCATGCCCAATAAAACACTTCATTAATCAAACATGCTGATGCTGCTTGAGCTACTGGCTCCAAGTTCTTGCTATATAGTCATTTACTTGAAATATTTTCTCTTTTAAAACAAACTACCCTTGTCACTTTATCAGGAGCCACTTACTCTAATCAAGTTGTCAAAAGGCTAGGGGAAATCAGAGCCTTAAAATGGAACAAAAGCTCATGCTTTCTTGCTGTTTTTTGATTTGTTGTAAATGGGTCCGCCTTTGAAGGTTTTCCAGAGTATGCAGTTGCCCACATTTGGCAGATAAGAGCCATAATAGGAGTGCCATATAACACCAGTTCCCAACCACTGTTCACAATGATGCATATTACATGGTGATATAATTTGAAGGCATGAAGATGGTCCATTTATTGTTTCTGTTTATTTTTATTTTAAATTAATTTCTTTGTAGAACATTCTTCAAGTTTCATTTAAACAATATGATTCCAGAGAGAGAGAGAGAGAGAGAGAGAGAGAGAGAGAGAGAGAGAGAGAGAGAGAGAGAGAGAGAGAGAGANGCGTCTTTATAGTAAGGCAGAAGATTTGATGCAAATTATAAAGCTTAATGATATCAATCTTTTTTCCAGCTTTTAGTGAGCACTAATTTAGAATGCTAACAAATATGTAAAAGCAGTGAAAATATTATAAATTAAATTGGAATCATTATTTATTTCATGAAATAATAACTTTCACCTGTAGAGGAAACTGGCACCTTAATTATTTGGAATGCTGAGAACACCACTATCACTGCTGGATTATTAACTTCTGAAGATTTAAAACACTGATTATCACTTTATCATGTTTTCGTAAAAATAATTATTTAGACTTAGCGTTTCCAGGAACCCCAAACAGGATAAAGAACAAGAAAAGAAATGAAAAATGAAATTTACTATTCTAGGTCTCTAACTAAAAAGCAAACATGACAAATGATCGAATTCTGAGATAGATTAGACTGGTCTACAAATTTTGGGAAATTATCAACCTCTGAGATAAAATGTATTAATTCTTACATATTTTGATGAGATGAATTAGAAAACAGGTGATAAAGGTGCTTGTTGGCTAAAGTTTTCAAGATATTTCACAATAAAGATTTATACACAGGCGAGTATATTTGCCTACAAGGGAGGGAGGTGTCTAATGATCATGATGCCTCATAACTTCTCGATAAAGTACAGGACAATGAAAATGGTACCATGTGGAAGTGTATAAATTTATCTTCACTTTGAGACTAAAGATTATTACCTAGCTGTAATTTATTGTTCTTTTATTGCAAGGTATATTTGTCTTGGTCAGATCTACACATCATATAGTTACATCTGGTGACTTGTGAAAGTGTCATTGCCTAACATTTCCAAGGAACAGTTGCATGATATTTTCCCTCAGAAGCTAAGATGCCACAAAACTGTGTAAACAATGCAGATACCTTCTGCTACATTGTAGTGAGGTTCCATTTGCATCTCAAAAGTGCAGTATGATGGCAGTGGTAAAAAAAAAAAAGCATACCACCTATATTTTGGGTGCAAAATAGGGGATCAGAACAAGAGTTGGGCCAAGAAGAAAATATCCATGCCTTTCGCAGTCCCAATGCTCTTTTTGCATGGTTCCCCTGATTGCAAAAGGGATTTCAGGAAAGAAGAAGTGGACCATGGAATATCCAAACTGTCAATGCTGCTAACATTGGATATTCTTGCTTTGATAAAATATGCAGAACTGTCTGGTATTTTTAGAGTTAACTTAGATGATGCTGGGAGGGGAGGAGAAAGAATGTGAGTGAGGAGTAATTAAGATAAGGAATACACAGGCCCAGAAGGAAGTGAACCTTTGCCCTTTGGGCTGATTTATGCAAAATAGAGGAGGGGAATAGGTTAGAATGTTATGTGCAGGCGAGGGGAATTCAGATCTTGGCATCCTCCATGCCGACCTGTGTTTACATGATTAAAGACTTTTTAGGATAAACAATGCCTAGAAGTTCTTTGAGGTGTTCCATTAGTCGGAACCATGACACAAACATTCCATCTGGACTGCATCCTGTTCCCCATGGTGAGGAGTTGTCAATTCCAGATCCACCAGAATCCTACTCTCTAGACTCAGATGATGAGAAAGACGATGAACAGGATGCAGCTGATCCGGAGCTGTTGATGTCAACAGACCCAAACTTTAGCCCACTGTATGCTCCTCCTGAACCACATGTAATTTCACAGAGTGAACTAAATGACCTGGTTAGGGATTTGGGATTGCCTAAGAGTAAGGCAGAGCTACTGGGTTTAAGATTACAACACTAAAACCTTGTCATTTAATCTGATGTTAGAGCTTGTCAGTTTTTCATGCAAAAAGCATGAAAATGTTACATGAAAAACCAATAAATGAATGGAAAGTTATGTTATTGGTATCAATAAAAAGATAAATTTATAATGATTGGTGTGGCACCATTCTCATTTATATCACATTTTGCAGAAAAGCTATGGAGCATAATCGCACATCCCCCTCATAATTTTGAATTATTTTGATGCAATTTTGACCTGATGCTGTATCTTGGAAACTGGAGCCAATTAATACTCCAGACCTAATTTTCCTTTATTAGTGACCCAATTCTGCTACAATTAAGCTACTTTCATTTCTGAGGCTTTCTCCTTGTAGACTAGTGTTATCAATTGTGCACAGCATTACAGTGGTCCCTGCCTAGTCTGGGCATAATAGAGCTAGATATGATTCAGTGAGAAGAAATCATCTCCTAAACCTGAGGTAGGCAAATTTTATTGGCAAAGCATCACTATGATTCATTCCTGTAATAATCTGGAGGGCCACAGGATATCTTCTCAAGATATCATCAGAATGGGCAAAGCTGAGGTTTTGTCCATTTCTCACTTTTCTTTGAAAATTAAGGGTAGTAATTGGAAGAAGAAACATCTAGGAGGTTAAAACTTCAAATGCCCCAAAAATCTTACCTCTGAAATGTAGATAGCAAAATGGCCAAATACGGGGTTGCAAGATTTCAAAACATTGACTAGGGAAATCTGGCTATCCTAGGAGTGGAAAATGAGAGTTATCTGCCTCCTAGAGGCCTCTTATTTCATTCCCATTCTAGTAAAACAAAAAAGGAAAAATCTCACCACTAAAAATTGCTTTGCCACTGAATTTTAGTAGATCTTGGGATGTTGCGGGAGCAATTTACAATGTGGGTTGTCCACCCATTGGAAGATGTCTATGGAGATTCTCAGTCCTCCAGATCATGGTTGTCCCAAAGGTAGTTTTTCAAAAGGCAACTGGATGTCTTGGTTTTCCTTGAAGACATTTTGTTTCTCATTCTTCTGTTCTTTAGTCAGAACTGAAGAAGCTTCTTGGATGAGAAGCGAAATGTCTTCAAGGAAAAACAAGAGAATCCAGTTGCCTTTTGATAAAGCACCTCTGGGACACCCATTGTAAGAGGTAACATTTTTGCTTTTCCATTTTGTTGGTTGAATCTTGCACCTAAAAATGCTGGATTGAGAAGAAGAAGAAACATTATATTTGTAAAGTCAGATATGCATCAACAAACAAGTGCATGCCATGTATATAATCACTTAATTTTGCTGAATTTTATCCATGTGAAAACTGACTCCATTGGAAAGGACTGCATTCAGAGATGATGTGGCAAGATATGAGTGTTTTCTTTGTGATGGTTCAATTCACAGGAGCAAGTTACCATGTGATATTGCAGTAATGATATACTGGACATGGATAAATGAAGTTGAATCTGGACATCAACATCGATCATATCAGTAGTGCTGAAATTCCCATGAAAAATCTGTGTTTGTTTTTAACTGTAGAACTAACAAAAACTCTAATGTTGCATTAATAAAAGATGTTTGTTATTATTTATCTTAGTGGAACTTGAGATTTCTTTAAGAAGAAAACAAAAGTCTTACATTTCATTTTATGGGCAATTTCCAAAACCACTACACTGTAGTCAATTTTACTGGGATATCATCTGGGTGCCTCCCCAGCTAATGAATTACAGGTCAGACCTTTTAAGAGAAGAGAAGACTGCAAAAACAGAAAACAATCCATTCCAGCCACATAACTGAACATATTGCAGAAGAGAATTGGTGCACTTATGGAGCCAGGTCACCAAAGCACATTACAGTTTACTCTATTGCAGTTTTCTACACTTTTGGCCGCAGAAGTGATATAGGAGAGGAATAATACATGATGGATGGTTAGTAATTTAAAATATCTGGACCTAATATAATAATGGCAGGAGGAAAGGAATTAGGAAAAGATCCTTATATGGCAGCAGAGCAGAGGGATTCACTTTCTGACAGTACAATGGGCTAGCATGAATACCATTTTATAAAGCATCACCTATTTGTTACAGACAAATGACTATAAGCAAAAGCTTTTTTATTACTCTTCTCACAGTTGTCTCTTTAACTTTCAGACTACTTTAATTCCAACACCGAGGTTGAGAATGTTTCGTTCATCTCATTTTATTTCTAAAAAGCCTCCAGCAATTAAACCAATGGAAACCAATTCAATTTGTATGTTAAAGAAGAGCGAAACAATCATTCCATCATACAGATTTTCATTTTCATTTTTTTTAATCAAAGCATTTCCTTTGGAAACGCTTCTCACAATCCCCTGCACAAAGCAATAATCAGCTGTTAAAAGGAGATAAATCGAAGAATGAAAAATTATAACACACATTCCACCTGCAAAAGTGAACATCAATCTTTTTGGAGATAATTAGTATAGTGCTGGCCTATGGAGGAACCAGCAAATAGGAAGACAAGATTTAATGCTCTGTCTACATAGCCATGTGGACAAAAATTCTCATTCTTCACAATGCCCTCTTGTGAGTCCCACAGTATACTTTAAATGAAAAGCCATATGTTCACTGGCATAAATCTGGATTAATAAGGCTGCCAAAATTGATGGAAATCTAGATAAAACATTTAAAATTACCGTTTTAAAATTCAGCCAAAAGTCCCAGCCAGATTCTGAAGTGAACAAAACCGTCATGGTTAATTGATAGATCATCCATAAGACTCTGTGGTCTAAACAGATGGCAACACATTAATGAAGTGTAATTCAGGTAAACAAGTGAGACAATGCGCCTAAATGCTCTCTAAAAAGGCAAAACAAATCTTGCTCAAATATAGATGGTTTCCTGGTGAGCAGACATGCTAAGCCATTATCTGCCACACTATTAGTCCTTGAGTAGTGTAATTCAGCTACACATAAAAAAGTAGGTAACATGGACGCCAGCATGACAGCTGGTGTCATTCCTCCAGTGTCATCTAGTAGGTTGCTTACCAAACATTAGTGAAATTCTCACCCTTTCAAGAAAACAATTAATACACCTGAGGTATTGAAAATCGAAGTCCCAACCTTCCGAATCATTATTATTTAATAGCTTCTCATAGGTCTCAACACATGTTTAAAAAATGAAGAAACAAAAAATATTTGGGGGATGGATATATCTCAGTGCTTTACTTGTAAGTGGGCCAATCTTTCCAAAAGAAGGGTAAAAGACTTGGGGCTACTCGGGAGGGGGGGTTCCAGAAGACAGGCAGGGAGGAGGCAACAGAGGAATTGTTGGGGAAGCAAGAGAAGGAATGTGCATATGCACAATAGCTTATTAGAAGCTGATGAGAAGGCATAATGCAAATCAGAAGGTTCATGATCAAATACCACACAATAGGTGAAAAGTACAGAGGGGTGAGCCAGAAACTTAGTCAGGAACACACTGAGGATAAAACAAAGCAGGATTCAAGAGCAGAACTACACAAAGCACAAATCCAGATGTCTGTCTTTCTTCCAGCAATTGAAGGCAATCCCTGCACAATCCCTCTCCCCACCAGTGTGCACACTTGAAGCTTCTCTGCCCCATGGTTACCATTAATGAGGCACAGGGGTTGCTGGCAGAGTCAGCGCTTTGTGGTTTTCTAGCAACGCACTTAGCATGCGAGGGTGCTGTATTCTCATGCCATTGGTAGTCATGATAGCTCTAAAGAAGGATCAATGCAGGCTGAGGAGACCCCTGAGAGAGTATTAGTGTTGGATTCAGTAGCTGGTGAATCACTAGGCACAGCCACCAGTGGGACTTGATCCACACAGGAGCTTAGATCAGAGACCGTGTCAATACCAGTCAATACCATTTCTAAAGGGACTGAGCTCAATTCCAGCATCAAAATCATGGTCTGGTGCTAATTGTGGAAACTGCTTATATGTAAGGCCCAACTAAGCTAAAGAAGAAAAAAGCCTGTCAGTTTTCATAGCCTTGAACTTGTATGCACCATTTTCAAGGAAATCATCAGACAACACTTTGAACCTTGTTGATAAAGAACCAGAGGAATTATGGAATGAATTTAAAGTAGTTTTTAGGGATGAGGGTGAAAAGTGATTGGCCAAAAGTGAAGAAAGTGAAAAAAGCAAACTGAATGTCAGAACAAACTATGGAAATTGCCAAGAAGGAAAAACCAAAGCCAAGAAAGATAAACATTTCAGAAAGGAACTTAACAAAAAGTTTCAGAGAGCTGCTCGAAGAGACAAGAAGCCGTAATACAACAATATGTATAAAGATACTGAAGATGGGAATAGACATGGTAAAACAGAAGAAAGTCTTTCAAAAAATCTGTAAGCTTAGAAAAAGTTTCCAATCTTGAATTGGTATGCTAAAAGATGACAATGGATAGCAACCAATTCGAAGGAAATCAGGTAAGATGGAAGGAATATTATTGTGCGATAGAGATGTCAACATTTAAAAGAGCTCAGAGGACATTCCATACTTACAAGAACCTCTAGTCCTAGAAGATGAAGTTAGATTAGCAGTGCAATTATTGCCAAGTCAGAAGTCTACAGGAACTGATGGCATAATGACTGAATTACGGTAAGCAGAAGAAGAAGAATCAGTAAAGGTTCTTACCAAGCTATGCCAGAAAATGTAGAGAAGGACACAGTGACCAACAGATTAGAAAAATCAATGTACACTCGAATACCAAAAAAGGAACACTTAATAGATTGTGCAAAATATCCTTAACTTCACATGCTAGACTGACTCTAGGTTGGCAAAGAGGTGCAACAAGGCTGAATTCTGTCTCCTTATTGATTTAGCCTATATACTGGATAGATATATAAATTAAGGGAAGCTTATTTGAAAGATGAATGTTGTTTCAAAATTGGAGGAAGAAACATCAATAACCTGTGCTATGTTGAAGACACTACCCTGATAGCCAAAAATGAAACGGATCTCTAGTAATCAAAATCAAGAAACACAATGAAGAGATGGGAATAAAAATAAAAAATAAAAAATAAAAATAAGAAATTAAAGAGACTGAACTGATGACAACAGTAAAGGAGCTATGTTTAAAATCGACTATGAAGATATTGAAGTGGTGGATCATCAACAATAATGGAACAAGCACCCAAGAAATACACTGCTGACTAGCACTTGGTAAAGCAGCCATGAAGATGGTTCATCTGGGACCAAAAAGAAAGGTCTTTTCTGTTGTGGCTCCTCCTTGTGGAGGTATCATCTCCATGGAGATAAGATTGGCCCCCATCTTTGCTGATTTAGAAGTGTTGAATATGGAAAAATACGGAATACAGAAACATATAGTATAATTTTAAAAAGGGAGGAGGGATAAGTTTGTTTGTAACCGTTGTAAAGAACATTAGAAGTCTGCACTGTTTCTCGCACTTGGCAAGGTGCAAGAAGCACTATGAATTGACTATCTGAAGATGATTGGTGCTGCACCTTAGATTACTGCAGATCAAAGAACAACACAGCAAAGTTTAAAACGCTCCATAATATTCACTAACCACGTGGTGGTGCGGTGGTTAGAATGCAGTACTGTAGGTTAACTGCATTCCATTGCTAGGAGTTCAATCCTGACTGGCTCAAAGTTGACTCAGCCTTCCGTCCTTCCAAGATCAGTAAAATGAGAACCCAGATTGTTGGGGGCAATAAGCTGACTCCTCAAACCACTTAGAGAGGGCTGTAAAGCACTATGGAGAGATTTAAGTCTAAGTCCTATTGCTAGGACAACAGAATGTCATTCTCCTCTTGAAGATGCAAAAACCCATTACTCTTTTGAAGGCCTCTGGAACTGAAGTGGGGAGGGTTTTCATAGTAACCAGAATAACTTTCTTTCTCTCCCCAAGGAGATAGTTGGAGAGGTGTATCTGTCACAAAAACAATTATAGGGATCAGCAACAGTTGGATATACCAAGAAAAACAAGTTTATCAGAACAAGTTTTTGTAAGATGGTTCACAGGGATTCTCAGGGGCTGCCACAAAGAAGAGGGAGTCAAGCTATTGTCCAAAGCGCCTAAAGACAGGACAAGAAGCAACGGATGGAAACTAATCAAGGAGAGAAGCAACCTAGAACTAAGGAGAAACTTCCTGACAGTTAGAACAATTAATCAGTGGAACAACCTGCCTCCAGAAGCGGTGAATGCTCCAACACTGGAAGTTTTTAAAAAGAGACTGGACAGCCATTTGTCTGAAATGGTATAGGGCAGTGATGGGGAACTTTTTAGAGACCGAGTGCCCAAACTTCAACCCAAAACCCACTTATGTATCGTCGGGTGCTGGGTGGGCGTGGCCCATTGGGTGGGCGTGGCTGCGGTGGTAACGGCAGACTGGGTGGGACTAAAAAGTTCAATCAATCAAGTCCAACTTTGTGAGATCTTTTTTTTTCCCATGAGAAATTGAAATTGATTGATTAATTGAACCTTTTTTTTTTTTGCACACGGCAGAGGAGGCCTAAGCAAAAACCCAAGCTGAAGGCCTAGGACTGGGATACAAGGTAGGCTTTGATTACAAATATTGCCAACTGTCCATTAAGAATGGCTTTTGAAATTTTTGCTAAAAACAAGTGCAGAATTTTACTAAAAATCAGTCAGAAAGGCTTACTTACACATTCTTTGAAAACTAGAACTAAGGTTCACTATCAAAGCTAAAGACAGAAAATGCAAAACTGTTCTTTTGATTTATTCCTATTTTCTCTCAATGAACAATATTTTGTTTGATGGAGACCACAGAAAGATTCCACTTTCTAAAACTCAGCAGGCATTCAAAACTATTATTATTTATTCTCAAAGCATTTTTTTCAGGTGGATTTCATATTTCCATTTTACTGGCAGCACTGTACGTAAAACAGCTGCCAGATAAGAGAGGCTTTTTTAAAAAAATGTTTGTATGGTGAAAAATGATTTAAAAAGTAAGGAAGCATTAAAATGTAAAGTTACACAGGTAAAAATAATTAACTGGCCACGTGTGTGCAAGCTGTCTATCCATCATGCATCAGTCATAGAAAACTAATAGTGGGTTTAATTAATATGCTTATGCAGAGATCTAGCTAACCAAAGCTCATCCAAAATTGACTCAGAATCATTTCTACATATGAATAACTTATTAAATGAAATAAGCTAGCTTTTCCAGCTCATTGCCATCCATATGTAAATGGAAATTGAAGCCCAATAATTGGAACATTGGAGAGCATCACATAATGCAATTGTTACCATCATTTTGAGATATCTTCATCTCAAGACATGGGCAACCACAGGAGGGTTAAGTGGTAAAATGTGCATCACATTGCAATGTAAACTCAGCCTATTTTGTACTTGTGCCATAATGTTACATGGAAAGGGAAGAGCTTACCTTTGATGTTATGATATGTATTTCATCATTTTGACAAAATCTCTGCTTGCTACAGGAGTCCCTTTACCAGCATTAAGAAATAGTCTTAACCTTCTCTAGTGCCATTATGGCTGATGCCCATAATTATGATGTAAAAATAAGTGCAAATCAGTCCAAATTGAATACATTCATCGGGTTAAACTTAAGTGACAATATATTACAAATCCATGAACTTATTTAAAGTGTGATTGACACGCATTCCTGCTTAGTTCCTTATGTGTATGTGCATAAATATGTACGGCATATGTGTGTTTATACATGCATGCCTTCAAAATACATTAAGAACTTATGGTTCAATTATCTAGTGATGGGTTTCAAATGCAGTCAAGAGAAGTCTCAAGTAAACATGAATTGCCAGAGTGAACTATTGACTTGAAGGCCCCAATTATAATATTCTTTCTGCAACTCATTTTCATTAGTAAAATTGTCCTGTCATTCCTTGATTTAACCTCTAAGCCTGGAAGATCTTTACTGCTATAAATAATAGAGGAATATCTCACTTCCAACACAGAAGAAGTGAGAGAGTTGCTGCAAGAGGATTTGCTTGATAGCTTTCTAAAGAATAGTTTTTTATAAATAAAAAAAAACAACCTTATCACAGACATGACAACAGACAAAAGAATCATTCATACAATTTTCTCAGTTCCTGAAACCAAAATATTTGCAGCCTGGCAACACCATTTCAAATAAATAAAATGAATAACTTTCACTATTTCATAAAGATAAAATAACATAAAATAATAATATAAAACAAAATGAAATAATTACATAACCCAAGGACTGTAACTGAGAGTTTATGCAAGCAAAATATTCACTCTGCCCTAAATGAATAGACTCGTTTTTGTTTTTCATTACATAATAGGCACATTTGCTTAAAAAATATTTATAAGCTTATGGATTGCTTCTAAAGTTAGAACAAGGGCCTTTCTATTTTATCCACAACAGCACTATGTGATAAATGCCCAAGTCTACAAATTGGGAAATTTCTATAGGTGGTTAAGGATTGAATAGCTTTGCCCTATTCATCTAGCCCAGGGGTAGTCAACCTTGGCTCTTTTATGACTCGTGGACTTCAAAGCTAAGCTGGCTCTGGAATTCTGGGAATTGAAGTCCACGAGTCATAAAAGAGCCAAGGTTGACTACCCCTGATTCTAGCCAATGTTTCCATTTGATAGGCATCTAAACTGCTATTTGTGATATCTCAAATCCTGATTCATTCCCAGTGTAGTCCCTGGACTGACTTGGCAGTGATTCTTTCTGAACTGACCCTTCCTCTTCTCCCACTTTCTTAAATTCATGGCTGGCTGCCTATACCTCTACTTTACAAAAGGTTATCAACTGAATAAATATTCCCAGGCCATTTTGTCAGGAAATGTTCTATGATGGTTGCATCTGACATTGTAGGAAGAAGCAGCCATTCCTGGGGGAAAAAAAATAACAAAAGATATACAGTACATGCTTTGCAGTAAAACAAATATTGATCTCAAGCTGAGAGTTTGGCTGGTACTGTACCAGGGCAAATTTCAATACCTGTCAACCTTGGACACTTACCAAGATCATCTTGATGGGGTCACTGTTGTGGACTGAGCAACCTTTCACATTATTTTGCTGCCTTGACACTCCAAACAGTACAATTAGTCTTGGCTAGTCAGCTTATTAATTTCCCTCCATGCTCCTGGTCTAGCATACTCTTAGCACTTTGCAGGAAATAAAAAAAACTAACTAGACACAGCTACCCCAAATTGACTGGTTATCTACTGAAACCAAAGAGAATGCAGTTGAAGTGTTTTCCAAAGGTTATTGAAGTTTAATGTTATAAGAACCTACTATGAAGCAACACCTGAAAGGGAAGAAGTAATAAAATATGGAACTCTACTCATTTGGTTTGATTATCTAGAACAGGCATGTCAAACTCGCGACGTCATGTGACGTCGCGCAACGTATTAGAGCTTTTTCGCCATTGCCGGCAATGGGGTGGGCGCGGCTCCAGTATGATGAAACCGGCCCACGGGCCGGCAGTTTGACACCCCTGATCTAGAACATATGGTTCAGACAATCTGCCTCCAATTATATTAAACAACAAAATAGGCAATGTTTTAATAAGCTAAAATAGTTTGAATACTTAATATTTAATATTTGAACATTGGTTCCCATGAACAAAAGGAAGCACATACCATGGCCAAAATAACATTAATAGAAACACAAAATATCTGTTGACTGATTTTTAAAATTCATCATCTTGTCCTAAGTGCAGACTACTTGCAACAGAGAAAGATACTTAATTTGCATAAAGAGATGGCTCACTAAGAATTATTTTTGTCAACTCAGAATCTGAATTTAATGCTTAATTGTTTCATTTCTGTTGTTCTGGGTTTGGTTCGGTTTTTTAATGGAAAAAGGAAAAGGCACAGCTGTTTATGTCCTATGATATATATTTTTGGAAAACAAAAGAAATAAAGTGTAGTTTTTTTAAAAAAAAAAAAACTAAACCCCATAAATTTCTAATAGAATCTACATGCCATTCCCTAAACAAACTGTTCTGGAGTTTGCAAGAAATATTAACATTAATTTAAATTGCAAATCTGACCTTATTAAAAATGAGTTTTCAGAAAGCTATAAACAAGCAGTGTGTGAACTAGTAACAGGGTGAAAACAACAGAATGCATTCTTAACCAGCACTATAATTAAAGTGGGAGAGTATCATTTTCACAAGACTGAAAGTCTCAAAATGGATGAGTAAGATGAGAAAAGCCTAAAGAACTGTCCTGGGGATGGAATATGATGAGATTATAAGACCACTTTAAGAATTGTTCAGGACAATTATATCCTTAAATTCAATGTAAATCCTGAAGAACAGCTTGAGAATATTACTATACCATTGCTAATGTAACATTTTGAATGTTTTTCCACCTCTACAGCTACTACTTTGCTTCTTAATGTTCAGACACAAACATTAAAATTTACTGTGCTTCCCATGAGAATAAAAGTGGAACAATTAAGACTGAATGTATATCTGTAATGGGCACGGCAAGCCAAGACATTTAAGAATTAAAATCAGGTTAGTTTCTTGGTTTGTGGAAAATCTATACCTGAATCTGCATATCAGGTTGTTTCTTCTTTGCTATAGAGCAGCATTTCTCAAACTTGGCAACTTTAAGATATATGGACTTCAACTCCCAGAATTTCCCAGAGTGCTGGCTGGGAATTCTGGGAGTTGACGTTTACACATCTTAAAATTGCCAACTATGAAATATGCTGCTATTGAGGAACACCATACAGAAAATTCATTTGGTTAAGTGGCATGCATGACCTCAAGAACACTCTGATTCAAGCTTTGTAGATATCCTGATGCAAATTTCAACACAGCACACACATTATCACTTGGAAAATTGATAGCAAGAAGGCCAGCATGTAAATTTAATATTTTTTTTAAAAAAAATTAATCACATAGAAAACTGTAAAAACAGAGTCTGTAGTTCAACATCGCTGACAAGAAATAGGGTAAAAAATAAGTAAATATTTAAGTAAGCAAATGTACTAAGTTTAGTCACATAGAAAACTGTAAAAACAGAGTCTGTAGTTCAACATCACTGACAAGAAATAGGTAAAAAAATATGTAAATATTTAAGTAAGCAAACGTATTAGGTTTTGCAGATTTCTTCATCCATGAGACAGGATTGATGTAGATTAAAATAATTAAATAGCTACTTGGCAGGTAAACACACAACCCGGTCTTCTCTATGTTGGGAATAGCTAAATATATTGAATTTTGGCTGGTGCAACAACATCCAATTTTTTTTAAAAAAAATTGCAAATCTTTAGAAACAATTGAAAGGGGGAAAACTTAGAGTATAAGAAACAAGCAAAATGAGCTTGAGCTCTGTCATGAGAAGACAATGGTAGTTAAGATTTGATGTGAAGACTCCCACAATTGGTATGCAACTGGACAAAAAAATAGGAATGGAGGGGAAAGGAAAGTTGCAGTGAATGCTAAAAAGTATCTATACCTGCTCAGAAATACAAATGATAAATTTAGTATGGATTAAAACAAGAGGATGGACTTAACGGTTTTGCACGGTAGCACCAGGTTGTGGGATTGAGGATCTCCACATCCCCATGGCTAATTTCGCCCTGCCAGGGGACCCTAAATGGATCTAAGTCACCCCGGAGAGGCGGTGAAGAAAAGACGGGTGCCCTGGAGATTCTGGAACGATGGCAATCATTCCGTTTGATTTGGGGAAAGCCTCCTAACCCAACAGGAGAAAGGCTGGTCATACTTCACTGACCAGCCCAAGCTACTTGCAGCCAAAGTCCAAAGGCACTAACCAGCACAACAGTGAACAGCGTGCTTGAAACTGGGTGAGGAATTTGATCTTCTGTCTCCTATTTTATACCTAATTCCCTGGAAAAGATCTCCAAGACGCAAAAAACCTCCCAAAATGAGAAGGGGGTACTATACCCCCCCTTGCATAGATGGAAGCGACAAATTAAACTCAAATGGGAAAAATGCAAAATACCACAGTTTGGATAAATTTGAAAACTAAGAAAATTGCTAAAACTTTATACCTGAAAAAGTATTGTTTTTAAAAATATAAATATAATTGAAACATAAGCTGATTAGAATATATGTTGATGTTATCATATGCATAAATACAAAAAAAATGTTTATATTCAATTTGGTATGTACTGAAAATATTAAGAATTATATTTGTTTAATGTAGACAAAAGGAGATTATTATTGGAAAAAAAGAGGATCAAGAAATATATTACCAACTAACATATGGTATAGGGTTTCCTGCCTGAGCAGGGGGTTGAACTAGATGACCTCCAAGGACCCTTCCAATTTATTCTTATTCTTATTCTTATTATTATATTGCTTAATTAGAGAAATTGTTATTGATTGTTTTGAGTATATGAACCCAGACAACACACTATTCATGAAGCATTAAAGATTGTTATTGTAAAAAATTAACAAAATATATTTAAAAATAAATAAATAAATAAAATAAGAGGATGGATTAAGGAACAGATGTGGATGCACTTTCCAAAACCAAATTGAAAACTTTCAAAGAGGCATGAAATAGTAACAATGGAAAAATGAACTATTCAAGTCTTCTGGTTTTATAAACCAGGTCACCTGCTTAATTAAAATCATAATGCATAATTGAATTTATTTATTTATTAAATTTATCTGCTGTCCATCTCATAGTGAAACGACTCTGGGCAGCTTACAGCATAAAACATTAAAATCATAACATATAAATATATCTAAAACAATAAATATAGAAGTCCTGATCTAGATAAAATCATAATTAAAAGATGAGGGAGGGAACAGGATAAATTTATCTATTTAAAATATTCCTTCACTGCCTTTTAGGGTTAAAAATATTTCCAATGCAACTCAGGTAAAATAAATATCTTTTTTAAGAAATCATACAAACTAATGAAACTTACTGAAAAGCATAAGTCTTTCCCTCTAAGATACTGAAATCCCAGTTCCAACAGAACGCATTGACAGAAAAGTTCATTTGGGAGAAATTTCAAGTGATTAAATCAAAATGAGCTCTGGTAGACTATTTAGTTGAATGCATTTGGGTTTCTACTTCAGACATGCTTCCAGAAAAATACAGAAAGACTGCAGTGGAAGAAGCAGGAGCAAAACAGCTATATAAAGCTGTACACGAGTAGCCTTCATGCTAATAATTTGGAAGAAACTTTCAAGCCAGGCTGAAGCAAGACATAAAAGCAAAAATCTGACTCACTCTCACCTTAGAGATAGGCAGGAAATGCTCCAGTGCAAAAGAGGGAGTGGATTTTCCAATGAATCAGAACAAGTTCTGATAAACCTTTTAGAAGCCTGTCAGATGAATGTTCAAAAGAATAATGACACAGCAAATGTGCTTTTTTACAACCTTAGTTAATGAGCAATCTTCAGCACCTTACATCTCTAAAGTAATTGAAAGGCTGAGCATTACCTGACCTGTTTCCTTCTTCCATTATGGGTATTCCATCTCCTGAGCTCACTTTCAGCATTTTAGTTTATTTGCACATTCCTGCTTTCCCAAAGATCTTTTCCCCATCTGCTGGACTGGTGGAGTTCTACAAGCCAGCATTTTGGAGAAGAGGCTGACATTACAGTTAGCTAAAATCTTTAAGACCCTCCCCTAAGAGATCAATAGGAATGCTAACCTTCTGATAATTCTGGCTCTAAAAATAATAATGAATCTACTCTTGGAAATCCAGTCTTATATAACTTTCAGGCAGTTTTTCTGACAGGAAAGGATGCAAGCGGGGGAAAAAAGATATGCAGTAATCCAAACACTTCCATGAGTGATTTCAGATGGGAGGAGGATCAAAAGCCAAAAGGATATCCTGCCATGTCACCTGTCTGTAGAGAGGAAACAGAGAAATAATGAGGCAGAAATGTCAAACATATGAAGCAGGTTAATATGAACAATACAAAAAAACACATGGACATCTAAGGGGGAAATGTTTTGCCCACTTTATGTAATTTACAAAGGGCACAAATTATGCAACTTGTATCATTTCATTGATAACAATACATGTGGCATCATCATCATCATCACCAGTCCTACAGAAAAGTATTCCAAATTCACTTATATAGGAGAAATGGTCATTTCTACTAAACTGTGTAATCTTCTACCATAAATCATTATAATAACATATAACACAACTTAACATAATACGAAACACATAACATAAAATATATAACATAAAACACAACACAACATAATATATAATATATCACACCCTAGCAGCCTTTTATTCTAAGATGAAAAAAAATAGAAAACATTCATTGTATCCATAGCAGTACCTTTGCTATTAGACAACAGAATTGTGAAGGAGAGGGGCTCAAGTCTATAAATGAATCCTTACCTTCAGGGAGTGAAGTGCATAGATGTGAGTTTTCTTCTTCTGAAAACTAAAATAAAAAAGTCAAGAAATATCACCCATGTTCCATGAAAAACCATAAAAAACCATAAAAGAAAGTATTTCTGCTGAGAAATTTCTGCTTCTGAGAACCTTCCTTACTGTCTGTATATATATACAGACAGTAAGGAAGGTTCTCAAAACTTTTTGAAAAGTACAGGTAATAAAACACGGAAACTTCTCAATTTTCTTCAGAGCAGATTATTGGAGTATTTATTTAAATATGTGCATTTGAAACCAAATCCTATTAAATTCATCATGATTATGTGCACACTGAATTGCAATCAGAGGTAGTATTTAAGACCAAATAATTTACTCAAACTTTCTAATTGCCTTTCCTAATTTTGTAGAAGTATTTGTATTACTACACTCCAAATATTCTGCCTGCTAGCCAGAATTCCCTTCCTGGCACAGAATTTTCATTCATGAGCCTCTAAAGATTTGAAATAATAAGAGCAAAATTGCCCATTCTGATCCAGTTTGGTACTGCCTAATGCATGTCTGATTCTAGATTCCATTCAGAGCTGAATTTGATCTGTTTTTATAGCCTTAGGAAAACAACACTTTTTCCAGATCTAAATATTTCTCTTTTATTCCTCAACTACCGATAAGCTAAAATAGCTGGGGGCATAATCTGTTTATTCAGATGATAGCATTTGGAGATAAATGTCCACTTGTTCTCAATTAAAAAAGCTTTTAGATTAAATTAAAATTAGGGTTCTCCCAGGCCGTATTGAAGTTACAATTTAAGACAATCATCTAGAAATAAATTCCACTGATTACTTAATTTTAAGTAAATATACAATATATGTATTTGACTGAACTGCTCACTAATCAAGTTACAATATACCAAACTGCAAAAAAAAAAAAACAACCCTACATTAATATAATTGCTCTAAAGAAAAAATATATCCCTTTCATATATTTCAGGAAGCATCATTATAAGTGATGGCATAAAATAGAATGCCTCTTCCAGAAGGATGTGTTTTCTAAAAAAAAAAAAAATATGTGGAAAAATAATCTCCTTTCTTCCACTACTGAAAACCAATGCTGTATCATCAATCGATAAGAAGATATTCGTATCACTGAACCACAGATCCAGATCAGTTTTATAATTATGTATAAACATTCTTAGTTTTTAATCTGTAAAATAAGTATATCATCAGCAAACTTTCCCATGGCATGAAGAGAATCAATTATGTAATTAGAACTGAAGTACATTTATACTAAGTATGATAGGAAAAGGTTATGGAAGTTATAAATAATAACAGTATACTTGGTAAATATTGGATTTGTTCTGTCTTGTGGAAACAAGTCTCTTATTGTAAGATTAAATCTTATATATGTAACTATCAGTGATGATATGATTATTAGAAGTTTTTGTTGTCAGTGGGATTTGCAAAAAAATATATTGAAATAAATAAGCAGGTATATCACATTGGAGCAGATATATCAAAGCTGTTAATTCCGCTATTACAATTATCTACAGAAATCATATTGCATTTTAAATTTTGCTCTTCTCATTGTGAATGTTTTATATCTTCACCAACCTTTTGGATATGGTGTAATGACCTATGAATAATTTGCCATTTTAATAAGCTTGAATATGGCTTCTTCCTTGAATAGATATTTATAAACCCAATTGCAACAGGGAAGAAGAGGTGGTATTATCAAATCAAATGACTTTAAAACTCTCCTTATTGCAAACCTATAAAAAGTAGACTTAAACCAAAACTCATTTCAGCAAACTTTTCCACAATATTTGTGCTAAATTAATTTGCTGTGAAATATTAAATCTAGTTCTTTGTTTCAAAGTTATTAATATAGGGAAGGCTTTTCAAAGAAGGAAAAAGACAACTCATTGAACTGTTGCAATTAAATCATTTCTATCACAATACTTGATATATTGCTTTTAATAAAATATTTTCAGAGACTTTTAAAATACCCTGGAGATGTTTTATTTTATTAATTTGTTCAGGTGCAAAATACAGCACTAAAACATTCCTTCCATTTGCCATTAACCAAGGTGGAAAATATATTAATATAAGTTTTGTGGGATGGATGGAGGGATGGAGAGATGAATAGGTGAATAGGAAAGCCTGGTGCTGAACAGAGAAAGATTGCATCACATAGGTAGCTCCTTTTAAATGTGGGGAGGGAGCTACAGAAAACCGCTATGTTTACCTCTTCTGTTTGTTGTTTAGCACATGGATTCTTCTGACAAATTATGGATAAGGCTTTTTTCCTATTATTCCAGACCCATAAGAACAAAGGAAAGCTGTACCAGTAAAACTTTTCTCAGGGATTCTATACATACTCCCAGCTCCTCTACCATTTATACTGCTATCCACTGGTCTTTGAAGCAGAGTCTTCATTGCCAATTCAGAAGCACCTCAAGCCAGATCTCTTCAAAACTTTGCATCCAGTCATTGGCTGAAGGGGCAACATCAAAGGGGTTGCTTCTTTGAAGAATACACTTTGGGACTCATCCTTACTTTGAAGAAGGGCAGAATTCTTCCTTAAGGTGCTAAGTTTAAAGACTTCTTTAACACCACCTGGACCAAAAAACACAAGACGACATCAGACAAATAATCATCCACAATGTACAACATAACAGATAAAATGAAAAACTCAGCCAAAAGGAGAAGAGAGCACTAAACACACTGAAACAAGATGAAGGATTGTCATCCTACCGGCAGACAAAGGCAGACTGATGGTAGTAATGGACAAAGCTGACTACATCCGCAAAGCTGAAAACCATCTCAATGGCACCAACACCTACCAAATAATCCACAATGATCCTAAAAAACAGCTAGAGAACAAAAGATACCCTAAGAAAAACAAAAAAAGAAAAACAGCTAACAGCACTAGAGAGAAAGCACATGCAACCACAAGATTCCTCCACACCCAGGTTCTATGGACTCCCCAAAATACACAAGAATGGGATTCCCTTATGCTCAATTACTGTATGTCTCTATCAGGAACATCTACATACAAACTAGCAAAAACCTTGCAGAGGAAAGTCGGACACCTGGTCAATGACTCAACCCACTCAATAAACTCCCCACCACACACAAAATGAGCTGTGTCTAGACCCTCTTCAGAAGGACCAAGACACAGTGCAGCACCACAACACTAAGAAAAGCAGAAAAGAAACAGCTACTTAATGTCTTTCTCCGTAATGGCTATCCAAAAAAATTTCATATTCCGACACATATTCCCTATCTCAAGCCTCCTACTGATGACTCATACCTGACCCTTCACAAGCCACCCATACTTGAAGCCCTTATAAACAGAACACCAACATCCCCTAAAATCCACAAAGATGTTATCTAGCCTGGTAACGAAATGTTCAGAAACCAACCCACAAGCTCAGAGAACAAACCTTCACTCTCATCCTATACCTGAGTACAGTTATTATTATTATTATTAATTTATTATTAATTTAATTTATATACCGCCCTTCTCCCGCAGGACTCAGGGCGGTGCACAGCATATTAAAACAAGTACAAATACAAAATACAAAAAATATAGACCCCTATAAAACCAAATTAAAAACCAAATATTAGAAGCTGTTATTCCTATTAAAATTATTCTTAAAATCATCCCTAAGTAAAAT
>NW_015387300.1:137605-138860 GCF_001527695.2 Protobothrops mucrosquamatus | reverse complement strand
AAAGCCACGAATGATCTCCCCCAGCGGCTTTACATAAATATTGAACAAAAGGGGGGAGAGGACCGACCCCTGAGGCACCCCACAAGTTAGGGGTCTAGGAGTCGACCTCTGTCCCCCTGCCAATACAGACTGCGTACGGTCGGTGAGGAAGGAGGAGAACCACCGCATAACGGTGCCTCCCACTCCTAACTCACCGAGATGCCGCAGCATGATACCGTGGTCTACAGTATCAAAAGCCGCTGAGAGGTCCAAAAGAACAAGGACAGAGGAATAACCTCTGTCCTGGGCCCTCCAGAGATCATTAACCAACGCGACCAATGCCGTTTCCGTGCTGTGTCCTGGCCTGAAGCCCGACTGGTATGGGTCTAGATAGACTGCTTCATCCAGGTGCCGAGGGAATTGCCGTGCAACCACACTCTCAACAACCTTCGCCGCAAAGCGAAGGTTGGAGACTGGATGATAATTGGCCAGCTCATCTGGGTCCAGGGAAGGCTTCTTGAGGAGGGGCCTCACAACGGCCTCCTTAAGGGCCGCAGGAAAGGCACCCTCCTGCAAAGAAGCGTTAACAATTCCCTGGAGCCAGGCTGCCAGTACCAGCCAGGAGGGACACAGATCCAACAAACATGTGGTTGCATTCAGCCTTCCCAAGACCCTGTCCACGTCCTCGGGAGCAACAGAGTCAAACTCCTCCCATACAACCGTCTCAAGACCTGCTTCCGTCTCCTCCCCCTGGGCCAACCAGTCGGAGTCCAAGCCTTCCCGGATCCGTGCGACTTTGTCATGCAGATATTGCGCAAAGTCCTCGGCCCTCCCCTCCAGGGGATGCCCCCTCCCCTCAGTTGGAGGAGAGAGCGGGTCACCCTGAAGAGGGCGGCCGGGCGGTTATCTGATGACGCGATGAGCGAGGAATAGTAGTTAGTCCTAGCCACCCTCATCGCCACTAGGTAGGATCTAACATGTATCCTAACCTGTGTTCGGTCGGGTTTGGTTCGGCTGGCCCTCCAACTGCTCTCTAGGCTTCTTTTCCGACGTTTCATCTCTCTCAGCTCCTCGGTGAACCAGGGAGCCAATCGAGATCTACGTCGGGTCAGAGGCCGCAAAGGCACGACTCGGTCCAATGCTGCGGCGGCAGTTGTCTCCCAAGCCGCTGCCTGATTTTCCGCCGAGTCGTGGACCAGATCCTCCGGATATGGCCCAAGCTCCGTCAGGAACCTCTCAGGGTCCATCAGTCGCCTGGGACGGAACCATCTAGGCG
>NW_015387300.1:115412-137010 GCF_001527695.2 Protobothrops mucrosquamatus | reverse complement strand
TCCTCTGCTCCCGCCATATCTGCCCCTCCCACTGACCGTACTAATTCCTCCCTCCTCCTTCAACCCCCCACCCTCCCCCCACCCTTTCTACACCGCAACCCCCAGACATGGCTGGTCCTGACCTAAGGGGAACCTCCCCCTCCCCCCCCCATACCCCCTAAAAAAATTTCAAAACACCCCTCTAAAAATCTAATCAATTTGGGTTTTTTCCCATTTACTGCAGTTATTCAGCACTACTGCAAAGAAGACTTCTTAAGAAACTTCTCCTCAATCTTTCAATAACCTAATCTGTAACCTATTTTGAGTATGGTAAATGAGTGTTCAAATTCAGGCAAAACACAGATTATCTTGACCATTTTAAACCCAGGCATAAGGGTTGAAACTATACTGGTGACCTTTGGGAATTAACAAAGAGAGTAAAACTAGGTTGTTCTTGATATTTAAAGTTTTGATTTCACTGATCATGGTATGCTGCTGAGTAGTATGAGAGATCTGACATGAAATTAAAACATGACAATTTTGGTCTGACTAAATTAGTAGGATTTTCAATAAAAGAAAATATATGTAGCCCAGGATTAAACTGTGGAGTCCTTGGTGCTCTCTGAGCTTAGTAAGATTTTCATAAAATATATAATGTGACATTATTTCCCTCCCACACACACACATACACACACACCATTTTAACAGTTTTAGGGAGCTATTACAAGTTGTAAGAAGCAACAGAATATTATGGGATAATTTCTACAAGAACCAGTTCTTGAAATTATCATTCTAAGGTAATGCAAAGCAATCTATACTACCCCCAAATCCATGCAGAAGCATATTAAATGCTGCTGAGATATCCAGGTTCACATTTCATCCTTTCATCCTGATACGTAGGTTACCAAGGCAACCAAGACAAATTCCATCCCAACTCCAATCAGACTGAATTAATTCAGGTAATTCATTTCATCCCAAAGCACCTAGATGTGTTACAGTGTACAACATATCTACAAATGATAAATCAGAGCTGGCTGAAAATTTCCCCATTCTTGCTGTTGAAACAAATATTTTTTAAAAAAATATTGATATTATGATTTTACTTCAAGAATTGTCATGTCTATATATAAAAAAGCAGAATATAGATTAAAAAATCAAAGCTTCTCTATGAAAATCACAAAGATCGTAGACAAGTCCCACAGTGTAAATAAGATGATTTTATTTAAACTTGATTACTTTGGTGGATATTTATAAAATGTATTCGTTATCATAAAAACAGCAAAACACTACAGGTAGTCCTCGACTTACAACAGTTTGTTTAGTGACCATTCAAAGTTACAATGACACTGAAAAAAGTGACTTAGTACCGGTTTTCACACTTACAACCATTACAGCCTCCCAATGGTCATGTGATCAAAATTCAGATGCTTGGCAACTGACTCATATTTATGACAGTTGTAGTGTACCAGGATCACTGGTCATCTTTTGCAACCTTTTGGCAAGCAAAGTCAATAAGGAAACTAAATTCATTTAACAACCATGTTACCAACTTAACAACCGCAGTGATTCACTTAACAATTATGGCAAGAAAGAATGTAAATGGGCAGAAATTCACTGAAATGTCTCACTTAGCAATATACATTTTGGGTTCAATTGTGGTCGTAAGTCGAGGACTACCTGGGAAGGGTAAGAGAGGGGAGGGAAAGGAAGGACAGAGGAGAGGAAGAGAGGAGAGGAGAGGAGAGGAGAGGAGAGGAGAGGAGAGGAGAAACAGAATTAGATTGGGAGCACTTATCCAAGCTGGCAATTAACAAAAAAAAGTAAACAGGGTGTGTTAAAATTGTATGCTACATTATTTTATTCTTGTTCAAAACCATATTTTAATTTTTGCTGGGATATCACCACTGTAAAGGATATGTCATGTCATTCCATTACTGAGGAGCTGAATCGACTTCATGAATTTCCTCAAGCATCCATAATGTCTCAGAATGATCCAGAGAACCTCCATGTTTATAGTGTCAAATGCCTTTGTCAGGTAAAAAAGACGAAGTGTTTTGCTTAATGCACTTCTGAACTTGCCTCACAGAAAGTATCAAATCTACTGTACTTTGTTATGACCAAAAGCCACACTGTGCTTCTAGGAGGTCCCTTTCCAGTGATGATGTTGATGATCCACAGCCAGCTTTTAACTAAACAGGACTAATAATATATATGGTTATCAAGTGAAGTAATGATGGACAAGTATGAATATGAGTGTCCATGTGTTCTATAAAAGACAGCAGACTGGAATCTTTTCGGCTTCTAAGAAATCAGACTTTTAGATAGTGAAGAAGAAAATTGAGAACAAGGTGACCTTCAGGCCATTTCTTTGAAGGCTTCAGAGGCTTATTAAGATGTCAATTCTCAAGCATTTCTTGGGCAGTGACTGCAGTGAAGCAGTGGCCTTGGCAAATGATCTTTAGGGAGAAATTCATTAACAAGAGAGGAAAAGTGAAATCTATCTTTGTTTTTAATGAATAAGTTGGCAATTTATGTGATAGATGAAGCTCAAATAGTAGAAGACATTTCTCTTGTACAAATGAAAAACCTTTTTTGTAAATACATACTTTACTCAAAGACGGTATTTCAAAGCACTTTAACAATGATAACTGCTGTTGAATTGTCTTCATCATGAGGACACCTTTGCCATACATTAGCCCAAGCCAGGCAGTCCATAGCCAATTAATTCCATATTCCCCACTTCGTTTGCACAACCCCCAGAATTCTCAAAATGCATCATTATACTTGTGTTTTAAAGCAAAAAAAGGAAGGAGCAATATACATGCAAGATGTTTGCAACTTACCTCCCCAACCCCTGGGGGGGAAAATGCAAAAACGGGGGAACAAAAATCAGCCAAATTTCCTAGTAATATGACCACATCATTGCCAGAACTTCTGTGGCCATCAGATACTAAAGGAATAATAAAATAGAAAGTGTAACTATCATATAAAAGTTTTTCCCACTCTTACTTTAGCCTAATTTTAACTTCTCCTTTTCTTAAATTTTTTTATTTCTGGTGGATAAAGTAGTTTTATTTATTACTAATAGTTTTTAGAATATTTTAATACAGTTTTTAGAATATTTATATGCACATGTTTACAAAATCAAGAAATACCATATTTAGACTATTTCATCTTTAATATCTATATAACCAATACCAGATGAATTCTTTTTAAGAATCTTGGAAATAAAGGCTTGATTTTAAAGGAAGATGATATCTTCATCCTTTAATAATTAGTAACACAACTGATTCTTCACGATAGGAGAAAATAGTTCACAGGGAATGAAAGGACAGACTACTTTTATACATCTCTTATAACAACCTTAGGATTATTTTTTAAAGTCAGTCCTAAATAAATTAAGGAAAGGACACAGTAATTGTTTCTGATATTTCTTTCAGAGATCTAGTAGGGATAAGTCAGTGGTGGGATTCACATATGTGAACAACCAGTTCTCTGTGGGGATGCCACTTCCAGAAGTCCATTCTGGGCCTGGGCAACAAAAAAATAGCTACCGGTTCTGCTGAACTGGTGTGAACTGGCTGAATCCCACCAGTGGGATAAGTACGTAATTAATGAATTCACATTTGAAATAGAAGGTTGGGCATAACCATAGCTTTATAATATCTTTTTGCTGGAATAATATTCACCAACTAGAAAAATAAAATATTTATTGTATTCTGGATTAGTTTGGATGAAATAAAAATAAATCTTTTTAAAGCATTTTCTCAAACATTTGATGCTCTCTAAAATGGCAACATAAAGTTACCTCTTCTCCTTCCTTTCAGCCATCTTCTTCCATTTCTTTTAAAATATAATACTGCTTTTGTGCTTCTGTCTCAAAGTACAAATGCAACATTTCAAAATACAACTGGAACAATTAAAATATCCTTGAAATTTCTTCAGTTGCTGCATAATCTAGAAAGCTTTACAAACGAAAACTTGCTCCTGCATTTTATTCAGTTCAAAGATGATTAAATAACATGCCAGTTAAAATAATGTCTATTCCTAGACTAATACTTTGAGCTGTCTAAGCCTTCCCTACTGAACAGTACAAAAGCATTACAAGGAATTTGTTGTTCACTTTCCCAAAGGACCACAAAGATTAAGACAGCCAACAGGAAATCTATTATACAATGAGAATCCAGGATCTAACCAATAAAGCCTACTTAGATCCCATCTTTTGGTTAGCAAGCAAAAAAGTTCATATCATTAACAAGGAAGCACATTCTCAAATTAATTCCTTTTCATCCTCTTTATCCACACTTGATCTTATGGAAAAGGATGCTTGCTCTTTGCCTATCATGTTATTAATCCAAGGCCACTTCTTTTCCCTTTTTTTGTTTCCAGGTTCACAGCAATACAGCTCTTGGATTCTTCTCCACATAGGAAGTAGCTAGCTAGGTGCTAGGCTTTGCCTGTTTTTATAATGGATTTCCTGACAGTGTTCCTTTCTTTGCCTTTGGAAATTCTCAGTCATCCAGGTCATGGGTGTCCCAAGGGTGTTTTTCCAAAAGACAATTGAACTTTCTTGGCTTTTTTTTCCCTTTGAAAATGTTTCGCTTCTCATCCAAGAAGCTGAAATGATCAAACTTCTTGGATAAGAATCAAAATGTTTCCAAGGGAAAAAAAAAACAAGAAAGCCAAATTGCCTTTTGGAAAAACGCCTTTGGTATTCCTTTCTTTATAAACCTGCTCGGTAATTATTTTTTCTTCTCTCAGGAATGCTCACAAGCCTGCAGAACAATTCACCTTCCAACAGTCAGAGGGTAATACTGATAGATTGCTAGAAAAATTTATACCAAAGGTTTCTAGAATTAAGCAATGGCAATAAACACATTTGTTTGGTTTCCCTAAACTGAGCTCTTGCAATAGTTGTAGTAAGTTAGTTTTGTATTTGTATGTGGTTCATCCATGTAGGTGGATTGCAAGAAGTAACTGATCCCAGCTCTATTTTGCTGGATCCAGTTGACTGTTCTAATACAGAAATAAAGTCTACCCACAAGCAGTTTACAAAAGCTGCCCAGAGTCAATCTTTATGAGATGAGCAACCATATAAATGTGATAAATAAATAAATGGTGCATTACTCCAATTACTACTTCATCCCACATATGATTATCTTGATTGACTGAGCATATTGGAAGAGATTGTAGAAATCATCTTGTTCAACCTGCTCTCAATAGAAATGTGACCAAGAGCAAAGAGGTTTAGAACCAAGTTTTAAGCAGTCTGGAATAAAATACTTATCAAAAATTATTTGAGCCATTGGGTATCATTAACTTGCTGAAAGACTGGGAGGACAGACAATAATTGTTTTCAAGTATCTGAAAGTCTGTCATATAGAAGATTGGGCAGAGTAACTCCAGAACACAGGACAACAAACAGTGGATTTAAACTATGAAGAGCAAGATTTTGAATGGACATCAGAAAAAAAAAATCAAAATGATAACTGCTATTCAACAATAGACAATATAACTTTGGAAGGTGATCAATTCTCTTTTGCTGGAATTGCTTTAACAGATGTCTGGGGAGGGAGTGTTATAGTGGATTTGCATTTGGCCAGGAAATTGGACTATCTACGAGCTTAATTCGGAAATAAATCTCCATTTGGTTATCAATGACAGACACTCACAGATACAGAACTTTTATTATACATATTAGAAAACTACAACATTATATTCCTTTTTGACATAATCGCCATTCAAATTGAGGCACTTGTCATAATGTCTTACAAGGTTTGAAATTCCTTAGTAGTAGTCACTTGGTGCCAAATCTGGGCTATGGGTGGGTGATCAAAAACATCCCAATGGAACTGCTTCAAAAGGTCTTGGGTGCGTCTAGCAGTGTGTGGGTGAGCATTATCATGAACCAACCCCACACCGAAAGTCAGCATGCCCCGACGCTTGTTATGGATGGCTCGTCTGAGTTTTCCTAACATTTCACAGTAAACTTCTGAATTGATGGTCGAACCATGCTCCATGAACTTCACTAGCAATACTCTTTTGGCATCTTCACATTTGGCGGGATTTTCTATAGCACCACTTCCAGTGTGGTGTTGGTTCACCATAATGCTTGCCCACACCCTGCTAGATGCACCCGAGAACTTTTGAAGCAGTTCCTTTGGGATGTTTTTGATCAGCCCCCCATAAACCAGATTTGGTGCCGAGTGACTACTACTAAGGAATTTCAAACCCTGTAAGACGTGATGACAAATGCCTCAATTTGAATGGTGATTATGTCAAAAAGTAATGTAATGTTGTATTTTTCTAATGTGCATAATAAAAGTTCTGTATCTGTGAGTATCTGTCATTGATAACCAAATGGACGTTTATTTCCAAATTGTCCTCATAATTTCTAAAGTGCCTTCCAACATTTATATCATGTCTTCAAAAAGGAGCTGTTAAAAGAAATTGTGCAGAGAAATATAGTTTCAGATATTTTGCCACCTGAAACTTCAGAATTAAAATGGAGTCAACTAGCTGTTACAAACTATAGTCTTAATCAAAGACAGATAGCTTTTTATATAGTATACAACAATACAATATGTGAGGCTAGCTTACTGTGAATTAATTAATAAACCATAATGAAACAATAGCTTACTGTAATGTGCAAAACCAGCCATTTTATTATTGTCTCAAATACACATTTATTTCAGTTGATTTCTACATCAATTTGAAGGTTCAATCAAAAAAATCTGCACAAAATTTCTTTGAAAATTTTATTCACATTTTTCTTAATTAATATTCTTCTTACATCCATTCCTGACATGGCATATTTTCCCCCAAATTTTCCCTACTGTAAACACACTGTTTAATATATTGTCCTCTGAAAGAGTCATTTTTGTGCTCAATTTATGATTTTAGAATTATGGAATGGACAAAGGCATTCTGATTAAGTTTTAAATTTGGAAGGGACAAAATACTACATGCACAATTCAGACCAACTCCATTCCTAAGTACAAAACAGAACAGGTAAAATTCCAAGTTCCATCAGCATATTGCCTGGTCAATAGGATCTTTGCTTTGTCTAGAATTAACACTCTCTTGCTCATTCATTACCCACTGTATTTTATTTTATTTTAATGTACATCGAATCTTGCAAAATGGAGTTTCCAAGTAATGATCAAAACCATTAAATATTGGGATATGAGCAAGCAACAGTTGGTTCACAAATGTGGGGTTGATGTCCAATTCTTCACCCCATTTGCCAAACTGTGTTCTGGTTTTTCAAGGAATTATTGACAGGAGCAACTACCTGAATGATAAGCAGAGAGAGCAAGCAGAGAGAAATTCCTTTTCAAGCCATACTCATACACAGAGACGAGAAAGTTAGGCTAGAAAGTCCCAATAGATTCTTGATCATTTATTGCCCACTCAGTTACTTTCTTTCAGTCTAGCATTTCAAAATTGTGTTTATCTCAAGACTACAGAGAATGACATCTTAAAGTAGCCATACATTAAATTGTTTTCCTGAGAGGGAGAGAATTTTTTTTAAACATGCTATTTGGACACTTAACCTAAGTAATGCTGCCATCTAGTGACAACTTGCTTTAAAATGTATATTTAAAACCATATCTACAGTATATCTAATCATATATATACGATTGTCTGTCCACCTATCTATCCACATTCCATGTCAACTTTCTGTTTTAAATATTGGAAAGCAATCTTTATGATATTTTTCATTCATATTAACTACTGGATATTTTTGATGTTAGAAGGAGATGATCTTTTTTCTTTTTTAAACACCTTTTTCTAGACAGAGGCATAAAGTTCTTTCTCACTACATTTTTGAAATATGTCAGTCTTTCTTAATACACTGGAATGATATGGCTCCTTAACTTTTTACAGCTGAAATTTAGAAGCTGTTCAGAAGGAAAGAAAACAGCACATTGTAACATGTAGCAATAATCGGTCTATTACATAGATGGAGAATTCACTACCCACAGTACTTTGAAAGTAGATTTAAAATATAGTTATTTACAACAGTGTACCAGAGACAACTTTTTTCTTGTTGTTTTACACTAATCCAAATATATAATGTAATTCTTTCATTATTATGCAAGAGATATTTGAACATTCCTGAAGTCAAAGGTAATTCAGGGAATATTTTTATTCTCTAAATGAAAATATATATCCAGATCATTATTCATCAACAAACAGAAACAGATGAATGCATTAGATATGACTAGCATTTGTATGTACCTAGCTCTTTAAAATTATCTGAAAAATAAGCCCTTTTCTTCACTGATATTTCTCAGTTATGATAACTGAAAGAAATAGCAGAGTCCCAGAACATTTCATCTTGACTGGATGAAAAATAGTATGGTTATAAATAATGTAAAACTACTTAGCTCTCTTACATAAAAAGAACACATGAGAAAAATGAAATTTAAGGGAGGGCTCACATTCATAATCTTCTATAGAATGTAGTAATTAATTAATCGGTTATTTAATGAAAATCAATCAATCCATAACAGTTACATGTACAAATAAGTTCTATTATTGTGAACTGTTCAATTATATTGTAAGAACTGCATTACAAAGGAAGATCTTAGCAGTTGTACTGAGGTTCTTGCAATATTTCTGACTTTTTTCATTAAGAATTCATTTCACCTTAACAGAGAGGCATAAAAATATTATAAGGCAAGAGGTGAGCAAGTTACAGCTAAGTTCTTACATGTGTCTCATATCCTAATTTCAAAAGCCTAACCTCATTTTCTAATCATTTTTGTTATTTTATATTAAAGACATTGGATATATTACTATTATTATATATATTATATATAATATATTAAGGTCATTAGAAACCTTTAAAAGTTTGAAAAGCCACCTGGTGAGTTTATCTTCATTCTTGAACAAAAGAAAAATGAATGATAAGCTTAAGAATTAAAAATTAAAAACCAATGCAAAAGGCTAAATAAGAATTTAATTTAGCAAATATATAAATGGACTTGGGAAGGGGGGAGAAAAATTTTGAGCCTTAGGATTTTTGCTAAAAGATTTGGGGGGGAAATAAAATTAGTACCTAATACCTTCATGAGAATATCATTTTGTTTAGTATATCAAAGTAATAACAGAGATTTGAGCCTTTATGGTTTCAAAAATTAGATACTAGAGGAGTTTTAGAATTGGAGGGTAAATGTTGGATTATAAAGAATGATAGATATTGCTGTGAAATCTGAGTCATTTCAAGACACTTCTGAGGAATGAAGACAGAGACTTGTAGCTGCAATGGCAGTAATAATGTTTACTTATACGAATATATTATTTACAAAACAAAAAGGAAATTTATTAGAGAAAATGCTTTGAAAGACTTACAGGATGTAGAGGTGAAACAATCTTATTCCGATTAAAAAGAAATTGTGGATTATCAAATAGAGACAGCAGTAAAGAGGAAATACAAATGACATGTCAAGATAATGACCCGAGTAACAATTTAAAGGTAAAGGTAAAGATTTTCCCTGTCCAGTCATGTCCGATTCTGAGTGGGGAGGTGCTCATCTCTGTTTCTTAGCCGAGGAAGCCAGCATTTTCCACAAGATGCCATTTAATCCTCTGAATAATTGTATCAGTTACATTAAGCAGAGAGAAAACAAATGGGTTTATTAATACATGGGGAACTGACCCAGCTGAAATTCTCCATGTATCTTGTCGAGATATGCCACGTGTAAGGAGTAAATTCTGACTTAGCCATGTCACTTGGGGGGAGAGAGGGAACAGTGTAAAAAGATAATACATCTAGTGCTATTTGCTGTTATTATTCATCCAGAGACCCAGAATGCATAGAGAAATATATGAAGCAGTACAAGTTTTATTGATCACCTACTGAACTGAAAACACTAAATCTTTCTTTTACTTATTCTCCCTCCCTCACACACACACACAGACACACACACACACACACACACACACAAACACACATCTATGTATCCTCCAGTTCAAGGCCTAGCTAGCCAGACTAGGTTTGAAGTCATTAAATGGAGAAACTCATTATGCATGGTTCCTTGCTCTACATGGTGGTTGCAAATTAATACCATTCTTATTCACTTTATAACTTCTTTCAAGGCTCAGTCAGTCCCAGCTTGGTACTTTTCTATTACTTCTAAGCACTTTTCCACTTGAGTTTCATTGTTATATCCAATTTCCTTAGAAGTATATCTTGTTTTGTTTTCTTGTAGGCCTTTTCATATGGTATTCTTCCAAATGATGGAGAATGAAAATCTTTCAGAACAAAGCATTCTTCTTCTATGATCTGCTTGATAGTGCCTCGTAAACTCCATCTTCCATCCTTACCTAGTCATGTTTCATCTGTGTCCATATATTTTTCTATCTTTGCCCAATTCATATAGGAATAAGGCAAAGTAGAGAGAGGCAGGCAGGCAGGCCGACAGAGAGACAGACAGACACAGATATGTATCAGACATCTACAAAACTATATGTGATAATTACATACTGGAAGGAACGCAATATACCACCAGAGGGATTGATCATTCAGAAGATATATGAATGTGCCAAAATGGATAAACTCACTCTAGAATTAAAAGAAAAAGATGATTCGGAATTTTATGCGGTTTGGGAAAAATGGTATACTTGGATAGACAATAGAAACAAAAATTGTAAATATACATAAGGCTATTGTGGGTTAGATATTGAATGTACATAGTATATATATTGTATAGAATGTTGATCCAAAGTACTGTATATAAAAATGACACAGTCTGCTGAATATGTATTAGAGCTGTATAAAGGAAAATGGTAATAAAAATTATTTAAAAAAAAACACTGGTACAAAAATGATGACATTCACAACCATTCAATGAATTTCAAGACCACAAATCATAGCACGTTATCTCATTCTCTATCCCATTCACCGGCTTTGATGATGAATAACATAAAACAGAATTGAGCCTGATTGGTTTGTTTTAGGCTTAGTAAAATATTTTAATTTAACCATTATAGATTACTGTCATGTATGAACTAGGCATTACTTATTTCAATTGGTGTTACCAATGCAGCTGAAGTAAGGTAAAGTTCTTTCTTTGCAGAAAAGAGAAAATTAATCTGATTTAGGACAATGGCAAACTTTGCCATATGGGAAAAGTTTACCATATTAGTCTTCACAATTGCTGCCTGATTTTTCCTCAGGAATACATTGCCTCAAAGTCAATGGTGGGATTCAAATATGTGAACAATGGTTCTCTGTGTGGATGCTGCTTCCAGAAGTCCATTCTGGGCCTGGGCAACAAAAAATTAGCTACCAGTTCTGCCAAAGTGGTGCGAACTGGCTGAATCCCACTACTGCTCAAAGTATTTCATACTTGGTCTAGTGGTTAAGGCATCAGGCTACAAATGAGATTGTGAGTTCTAGTCCCATCTTTGGGATAAAAGCCAGCTAGGTGACTTTGGGCCAGTCAATTTCTTTCAGCCCAATTCACCTCACAGGGTTGTTGTTGTGGAGGAAATAGAAGAGAGGAGCATTAAGGTTGTTTGCCACTTTGAATTGTTTATAAAAATAATAAAGGTGGAATAAAAAAAATCTAAACTTTATATCTTATATACTTTATACCTTACATATTAAAACAAACATGAAACAAAAGCAAGTAAACAAGTCCAGATATCCTTACTGATATTCTATTACATAATGGATTGTGTACAGCTACAATATCACTGCAGAAGATAGATACACAAGGAGATGCTAGCTGTTATTGTTTTATACACACTGGAAATGCTACAATTTCCATAGTGATCTATCCAATTTTTTATTTTGGTCCAAAACAATACCTATGTGAATTGTCTATTATGAAAATCAAGTAAATGCTTGAATTGTTCCATTACAATCAGGGCAATCTAAAAATTTGATTGGATCAAGTTCACAATCACAAAATCAAATAACAAAATATTTGCACCAAATCATTTTTTCATTCAATGATTCAGTGATTCCTTCACCCTACCTATCTTGATATTTTTTTTAAAAAAAAAAAAAGAGGGGGGGGGCTTGCTAATACAGCAACAACAGGGATGTAAAAGAAATCTGTCCACTGAAGAAATGGCACGTTAATTTGTGACATTAAATAAAAACCGCTACCTAAAGGACACACTGCTGCATATGACACCATGCAACTCCTTGAAATGAAGTTTGCTTTTGAGATGACCTAATAAGACTAAGTGCCTGGCAGCAAGAATAGCTATGGATGCTGAAAGGCCTCATCAGGGAGGCTGGACAGCAGAGAATTGCTGCAATCCATCTTTGTAATGAAAAACAAAATGCAGCACCTTTTCTTGACCAAGCTCTGCTAAACATACCATCTAGGAACTTATGACAGGCTGTAATGGTGAAAAAGCACAGTTAATACAGGAAAGCCAGGGATGAAAGGGATGAAAGAAAAGCCTGCTGATTGAGACAACATGTTTTATGTCTTGGAGAGTGACAGCTTAATTTATAGCTGAACTGAATGACTAGTTCCCATATATCAGCAGGGTATAACACGCAAAGACATGCAAAAGTTCATCTCAAACCATTCAAAGATTTAGTGTTTCTACAACATGGCACAAAATCTGTAAAGTAATAATAATAATAATAATAATAATAATAATAATAATAATAATAATAATAATAATAATAATAGTAATAGTAATAGTAATAATAACAACAATAATAGTAGTAGTCGTAGTAGTAATAGTAATAATAGTAATAATAATAAAATTGGAAGGGACCTTGGAGGTCATCTAGTCCAACCCCCTGCTCAGGCAGGAAACCCTATACATTTCAGACAAATGGCTGTCCAGTCTCTTCTTAAAAACTTCCAGTGTCAGAGCATTCACAGCTTCTGGAGGCAGGTTGTTCCACTGATTAATTGTTCTGTTAGAAAATTTCTCCGTAGTTCTAGGTTGCTTCTCTCTTTGGTTAGTTTCCATCCGTTGCTTCTTGTCCTGCCTTCAGGTGCTTTGGAGAATAGCTTGACTCCCTCTTCTTTGTGGCAGCCCCTGAGATATTGGAACACTGCTATCATGTCCCCCCTCATCCTTCTCTTCATTAGACTAGACATTCCCAATTCCAGCAGCCGTTCCTTAAATGTTTTAGCCTCCAGCCCCCTAATCATCTTTGTTTTTATTATTTTTTATTATTTTATTTTGAAAAACATTTAATGCATTACTGATCAATGATCTGATTTTGTCTATTATAATATGGCTGCAAGGAATGATATATTTTTCAAAGCAACATCTAATATAGCTTGAACATATGTCAGTCTGACAACTTAGAGAATGCAAGCTACGAGATGACATGATGTCTGCACTGCTTGCCAGTTACTTTATCAGGCACAAATTAAGGTTTTTGACATTGACCTTCAAAGTCCTAAATGCTTTGGTTCATCTGTCTCATTATGACCCGTTTGCCCATCAAGACCTGCAAAGAGATCCTTCTAAAGATGTCCCCATAGCCTGTCTTCTGGCACTTAGCGGAAAGCCTTCCCCTGTGATATACTCTTAAGAGCGGCATTTCACTTCCATGTCCTCGGTATTTAGAAAATCTGTAGACATACTGCTTTCAGCAGACTGTTTCTTACATCCTTGTAGTTTTCATGGCAACTGTATCAAAGAGGTTTATTATTACCCTTTTCCAATATGGCTTTTCCATCTCTGAATATCTTTAAGAAGAGGCTGAACAGCTACCACTTATGAATGTTGAAACGGCTTTCCGGCACAGTTGGAGGATTGGACTGAATGAGGTTCCTTTAATTCCATGATTTTATAAAATCTGGGAAGAGAGATTACAAGCATACTATAGATACGATCATCCCTACTGGTGTTGACTGAACATACATTTGAAGCCTTAAAAAGATGGCTAAAGAGTGGAATGTAATGAATCATCCTAGCTGCATAATAGTTTTACTTCTCACCATCCATGCTCTTCTCCAATTTTATTGCTTCAGTGCATTTCAACCAAAAGTAAGAGATTCATAGGAATGAAAAGGAATTTATTTTGTTTGACAAAAGGTAGTTATGCACAATTCTCTAACGTAATACAGCATAAGAAAAAAATCCAATTCTCCATGAATATCTATTTGAAGCAGAACATTAGAAACTTATTCTGAGATTTATTCTTTCCTGCCCTTCTTATTTTTGGCAAGCCAAAACATTGCAATATAATGTTGTTTAACATTTCAGTATGTGGAATGAAATCCACTTCCAGCATCACTGAACCATCATGTTATTCGGTTAATATTCAGTTATAACTCTTTGAAAAATTAAAGCATCAGCACTATATTTCTTTCCGTAAGAAAACTTTCCATGTTGAGTTCAATATTTATAGAAGTTTGCAGCTGCAGACACCAATATTGGCTGTAACTTATATTTATATCTTGCCATTTTAAGAAGTTCAAAAAAGTATATGAGAATGAATTAGTATGATTAATTAATAGGATTAATTCCTATTTATTAAGTCGACTAATAAAAAAATGGGGTGGGAAACAAGGGGAAGAATTTTCTTGGTGGAGAATATCTAAGCTCAGGTCAACCAGGCCAATTCACAGGTCTTCTGACTGCATTTCCTTCTTCTATATACTTAGAAGAAATACTGGAAGAACAGAAAAGGTGCACTATAGCTATTTCTTTATAATTTAAGTTTTCAAAAAGGTTTTAAAGTACAAAAAAGGAAAACTTCAGCCCCTTCATATCCAGCCCAATGAGGCCAAAAGGTATAGAAAATCTCATTTGTTGGGGTCAATATTCTGACAATAAAGGCAGAGATCAAATAGTGGCTTGGCTATGGAAGAGGTAACTCAAGCTATTTCCTCACAATTGATTTATAACACTATCCACCCTTCCTTGAGTCAGCAGAAAACAATGCCCTCATAAAACCAGCTGTCTGCATCACCAGTTCTCATTCTCTCTCTGGTACATCTACCGTGCTTCCCTTCCAAACTCTTTTGGCCAAATTTTCAAGTACACTATTTATAAGAATATGTTATTTTTCTCTTTATCTCTCTCTAACTTTGCTGCTGTCCACTTTCAGCATGTTGGCAGAGAGAGAAAAAGCATACAACAGTTAGGCACTGCAGCATGGATGGACTCAGCAATGCATAATTCTACCATTTGAAAACTGAATGCAAACCCCTTGAAGATAGTTCATCTATCTTTCCTTCATCTGGGCGTCTTGTGAGTTACAAATAATGCTAATGTCAGGGTTCTGACTAACGAAACCCAATAAGTCAGAACTCCGAGGCTTGAGGTTTCCTCAAAGAACATGTTTATTGGATACATAATACCAGCACAGTCAAAAGTAAAACCAACTCTAAAATTTTTCTTAGGGATTCAACATAACTAAATGTAATATTTCCCTCCCCTCTGGTATGCCAGGGCTTTTCAACTGGTGGTACACGTACCACCAGTGGTACTTTGGCACATGGCAGGTGATATGCGACTGTCCTATAGAAGTGTACTGGGGGAGGGGAATGAGCTGAAGTGACCCAAGTCTGAGGGAGAGGCAGCTGTAGCTGCAGGACTGTCGGGGCTCAGCAGAAGCCCCAGGAGCACTGGCAGGGCTCCAGCTGATTGGCTCCAGCTAACTGGCACTTCTGGAAGCAGTGCAGAGCTGGAGGTGAACTGGACAAAAAGGGGGGAGGAGAGGAGAGGATATAAAAGGAGGTGGTTTTGGCAGGAAAAGAGGAAAAAGACAACAGGGAAAGAGAAGGGGGCGGAGAAGAAGCTGTGGAAGGAGAGCTCAGCAGGCAGGGAGGAAAAAGAGACAGGGAAGAAGAACTGTTACTGGAAGAAAATGTCCCCTGGTTTGTTTTCTCCAGCCAGGAGAATACAATCAGCACTGATTAAATGAAAAGCTGGGAGACAAGCATGTCGGAAAGGAGGTTGGTTTATTTCGGAAGCCAGTGGTTTCCTGGTCAACTGGCAGCTTGATTGGGTTACCATAAGGATTTTTGTACAGTTTTTACAGCATTTTGTAATTCAGAGGGTCATTTGTGTGCCTTGGTTATTGGAATATTTTAGTCTGTTTCACAAAGGCTAGCAATGAGTCCAAAGTGTTGGCTTCCGTAGGTTTATTCCCTTTAAACAAATGTAGGTAAACAGGCTTAATTTAAGGTTATCACTTTTTGCAATTGCCGGAGCCTGGTTGCTACATTGTTTAAACTGAGACACGCCTAAAGAAAAAAAAAAACATAGTCAGTGTTTCTTTATTCTGGGAGGCTTTTGTGAGTCTTTCTTGCTTTGTGCTTGATTCCTGTGTCTTTAGGGGTACAGTGAAGGGACTGGGGGGTGCATTCTTACTATACTGTGGAAGGAGAGCTCAGAAGGCAGGGAGGAAGAATAGGAGAGGGAGAGATGAAGAAGGGCTAACCAGCCAGCTGGTAGTGGTGCATATTAATAAATATGGATAAATTCATCATACATTTGTCAGTGCAAAGGAAAAGTGATTCAGCAAAGCAACTGCCATCAAAGAAATTAAAACTGGTATTTTTTCATTTTTTTCTATAGTTTGTAACATTTTATTAATTATAGAATAAAATGCAAAAATACAAAAGCAAATAGTAGGACACAGTGGGGAGGGAAAAGGGGGAGAAAGTGAGGGGGAGAAGGGAAAAAGAACAGACTTCCTCTGTTGCAGTAGAAGGATGCATTAAAATTGAACCTCAACTTTTTACTTTTCCATAATATTATAAACTAGCCATTTCTATAAGAACAAATTAATCTAATCAGTAAAACCCAAAATCCCCCCCCCCTTTTTTTTTTAGTCATCATGTTTTGACACCTTGCTAAGCACTGGCGGTACTCAAATATTGTCATGTCCTAAAAGTGGTACAATCTGTGAAAAGATTGAAAAGCCCTGTGCTATGCTATTGATCATGCTACCCAATAAAAGTAATTGGTGGGCTTCATGATACTTCTTCTCTCCAACTGTGGGAATGACCTTGGTTCCCACCAGATTGCTCAGTGTTTAGTCTAGCAATGCTTTTGTTTTCTTTTTCCCCTTCCCCCCAACCTGTGGCAACTTAGAACGACAAATATGGCTTCAGCCAGGTTCTTTTCAGAAGTTGACAGTCGGACTCCCTTAAAGAGAAAGCAGTTCCTAGAAAATAATAAGCATAGATACACATTAGAGTTTTGTTGATCCTCTATTCTATCGTCTGGAGGTTCCCTAGATTTCTGGGGATGTTTGACATGAAACTTCAGTATTAGTCTATCTACTTTTATATCTCTACACTTTACCTACATAGCAACTGACAAAGGGTAACCCTTCCATTGAACTAGGTACTGCAATTTCCCTTTATATAATCTAGAATCAGGAATTCATTTTATTTCATAATGGGTGACACCCTCCACCACAATAGGACCTGGGGCAGTTCGAGGTATTGGTCTCAATGATGATTCTATAACTGGTTTCAACAAACTGCAGTGAAAAACTGGATGTATTTTCCCCAAGAATCATGGGAGCTTTAGCTCCACCGTGGCAGGGTTTATGATTTTTACTATGGGGAAAGGACCAATAAATTTAGGTCCCAGCTTTTTACATGGTAGTTTTAACCTTAGATATTTGGTTGAGACATAGACTTTCTCTCCTATATGAAATAGTTTCTTGAGGTATTCAGGCATAGGAATGAATTCCCTTCATGTAGCTACTTTAAAGGGAGTAAGTCCAGTACTGCTGTGCACAGTATTGTTGTATGCCACTTCAGCAAAAGGCAGATCTGCCCAGTTAGTTTGCTGTTAGTTAATATAGCATCTCAAGTATTGTTCCACCATTGCGTTCGCTTGTTCAGCAGCTCCATTCCTACTCAGATGAAAAACCAAGCTGAGACCCTGGGTGGATCCAATCAGCTTCACGAAGTCCCTCCAGAATTTTGCTGTGAACTGAACCCCTCAGTGTGATATGATTCTTTTTGGTGCTCCATGGAGCCAGTAGATATGCTTTAAAAACAGTTTTGCCAGTTTCTGAGTGAAAGGAAGACCAGGACAGGCTATAAAGTGAGCCTGCTTTGAAACAAGGTCAATAACAATCCAAATTATGGTATTTCCACTATTTTCAGGGAGCTCTACAATGAAGACCATTGCAATTTCGTCCCAGGGCTGGAATGGGTCTACTACCTGTAACAATCCAGGGGGCTTTCCTTGTCTTTTTTTCATGGTATCACAAATTGCACAGCTCTTAACATAGCTTTCAATTTCTTTTTTCATTTCTGGCCACCAGAACTGCTGTCTTACTAAGTGTAAAGCTTTTAGAAACCCAAAGTGACCAGTTTGCTTGGCATCATGGTTTCGTTGCACAGCTTGAACCCTGAGGGTTCTTGGAAGGTACAATTTGGAACCAGGCTAATTCATCTCTATATGTAAACACTTGTCTGCTGTCTCTGAACCAGGAGTCAGATTTCAGTTGGGTTCTAAGTTTCTGAGTTAAGCTGCTGTCGGGGTGGGTGGATTGTTTTTGAGCTTGATGTTTAGTGGTGACTTGAGAGACATTTTGTGGTGAGGGGATGATAGCATTGACTACTTCCTCATGATGGTTCTTGTATTGTGGCATTCTAGACAAGGCATCAGTTAGGAAGTTCTTCCCTCCCAGAATGTACTTTAGAGAGAAGTTAAAGCAATTGAAATACTGCGCCCATCAAATCTGCTTGGAGGATAACTTCCAAGGGGTTCTAAGTGCCTCAAAGTTCTTATAGTCAGTCCATACTTCAAATGGTACCTTACTCCCCTCTAGGAAATGGTGCCAGATTAGCAATGCCCATCACACAGCAAATGTTTCCTTCTCCCATACAACCCATCACTGCTCTGTGTCAGTGAGTTTCCTGGAGGTGTTAGCACACAGTTGCAGGTCTCCCTTATAGTTTTTCTGAAGAAGAACTGCACCCACTGCAACATTGCTACATCCGCTTGAATGATGAACTGCTCCTTGGGGTTAGGTTAGCCTTTTGAGCTGTTCAAACGCTGCTTGGCATTCCAGCTCTTCACATGTTAATGCAACTAGCCAAACAAAACAGTTTGTTCTCACTTTATTATTAAGGAATTGAGAGTACCATTTTAGATTCTCATATGAAAGCTGATACAGGAAAAATCAGAGATGCAAGTAGGCTGGCACCAGTACCAGATGCTAAACTGGCATTAGATGCAGAATCAAATAGCATCAGGGATGTTTCGAGGAAAAAGTTTGGAAAGAAGATTGGAAATGGAGATGATAGCTGGCAGCTAAAATGGGCTTTGTCAACAATTAGCTATTGAAGATGGACTGATAGTTTTTGCAAAACCTAGAAAGGATACATAAATTTGCTTGTGGACCAATGTCAAAAACAATGCCAAAAAGTATTGTTTGGGCACTTCTACTGAACACAGAAAATTTGTGGTGAATCTGAATGTGGAAAATAAGATCAAAGATATATCTGTCAGATAACTAGCTGCCAGACTGATTGACGGAAAAAAAATGCTTGCTAGAATAATTTCAGGTGCTTTTTAAATTCTAGATAGAAATAGTTCTATTATTTAGTAATGCAGAGAAAGTTGCATACATGCTTGGTACATGTATTTCCTAAGTTTATAAAACTTTCTAGATAATGCAATTTTAAAATGGCTTTGAGCTAGACATTAAGAATCCAGACTGGGGAAAAAATGCTTGCTTGATATTTTTATGACCAGCTGTGACATGCTATCATTCAAGAATAAGTATATGACTACAACAGTTAGTGAGGCTCGAAGGTAGAAAAGTCAGCAATTGACTGTTCTGATAAAGCTTGGATGAATTTGCTACTTACTCGCTTAAAGTGATTTTAAAAAAGAAAAGGTGTGGGGAACACCCAAAAGTTGTGTGGACCTGCCTCTGTCTCTTAAGCTGACATACCTTTGTCACACAGCATTTAATCAAATGTCTTTTTGGAGTTATGCAAGTACAATTATCCAAATCACTGTTCTTCATTAAATAAACTAGTGTATTCTGCTCTTCATTCATACTTGTTTGGAAGTCTGGAGAGACACAGGTTCCAAAAATGGGGATGACTGGGAGGTTACAGGCATAAAGGGAAAGGCATAAAGATCTAATGGAAATAGCAAATGAAATAGCCGTAATGGAAGCTGGCCAGCAACCAAAGGAGAGGAGATATGTTGGCACCTCCCAATCCACATTTGATGATATGGATAACAGGTCAGGTCACCTTGCCACCAAGATAAGGTGTGGCAAAGCATTATATATGTATGTAAGTACAGGTCTTGAAGCTGTTTTGAGATGGTACCAGAATCAGGGAAGAAAAACTGTGCCCTTTTTTCTTTCAGGACAGGAAGTAAGAATGCTAAAATTATGGGCTGAGGATATGAGCAAAAAAGAAAGTTGATTCTGGCCAGGCATTTATAGTACTACTATAAACTGCAAAGGGAGGTAGGAACAAAGCTTACATCTTTTCCTCCATCTTTTTTCAGAGAGCTCAATAATCGAAGGTTGAAGTGGGGCTAGGAGATTATGGAAGGAAAGTCTTGCAGTGGCCAGCATAAACATTATCTTCCCTTTGTTTCCTCCCCTGGCACTTTAAAGGCAGCCTGAAGACTATACCTGGTTTCAAATTATAAAGGAAAACACTGAGAACATATGTGGGCATATCTGTGTGCTTTAAGAAAGGTTTGTGTTGTGTGGGAGAATAGAAAGGAAAAATTTATAGCTGAGGGAATAAAGTTAACTGGCAAGTGATAGTAAAGGAGGAGTAGACATGGTCTTCAACAAACCAGTGGCAGACAAACTGAAAGAAGAGACAAAGCCCAGCAGCTTCACTGCTTCAGCAACAATGCTGAGAAGTTACAGCCAGCCAGCAGCTGGTAAACCATCTTCCTCTTTTTACTTCAGCACAGACTGAGATACTGCCATGCCAGTGCAGAACAGCAGAACAGAGCAACAAGCCAATCAGGAGCTGGCTGAATGGTGGTTAAAGACTTTGGTGAAAGCTCAAGCAACAAAGAATAGACTATTTAGGAAATAGGAAATGCAGGTAGATACAGACATAGATGGCTTAGGAATAAGTGGTAAGGTAGAAAATAAGTTTATAAAAAAAAACAACTAAAAGCCTCCCTGGGGAAAAAATGGAAAATGAAAACAGCCTGTTTGTTGCTGGTTTGTAAACATCTCCCAGAAAAGCCTCCTCACTGAGATGAAGATTTATGTGTGTATGCATGCAAATATACAGCCACCCAACTCAAATATGTGATTCTGAGTACAAAAGATAGAAAAACTGTAAATTGCATAAAATAATGTAATACATTACAGCCAACACAGTGTTAGGCTGCATTAACAGAGGGATAGAATCAAGATCACGTGAAGTATTAATACCACTTTACAATGCCTTGGTAAGGCCACACTTGGAATACTGCATCCAGTTTTGGTCACCACAATGTAAAAAAGATAATAATAATAATAGTAAAGTTGGAAGGGACCTTGAAGGTCATCTAGTCCAACCCCCTGCTCAGGCAGGAAACCCTATACCATTTCGGACAAATGGCTGTCCAGTCTCTTCTTAAAAACTTCCAGTGTTGGAGCATTCACCGCTTCTGGAGGCAGGTTGTTCCACTGGTTAATTGTTCTCACTGTCAGGAAGTT
>NW_015387300.1:41477-115312 GCF_001527695.2 Protobothrops mucrosquamatus | reverse complement strand
CTTCTCTCCTTGATTAGTTTCCACCCGTTGCTTCTTGTCCTGCCTCCAGGCGATATTGAGACTCTAGAAAGAGTACAGAGAAGAGCAACAAAGATGGCTAAAACATATAAGGAACGATTGCTGGAATTGGACATGGAGAAGGACGAGAGGGGACATGATAGCAGTGTTCCAATATCTGAGGGGCTGCCACAAAGAAGAGGGAGTCAAGCTATTCTCCAAAATGCCTGAAGACAGGACAAGAAGCAATGGATGGAAACTAATCAAGGAAAGAAGCAACCTAGAACTAAGGAGAAATTTCCTGACAGTTAGAACAATTAACCAGTGGAACAACCTGCCTCCAGAAGCGGTGAATGCTCCAACCCTGGAAGTTTTTAAGAAGAGACTGGACAGCCATTTGTCTGAAATGGTATAGGGTTTCCTGCCTGAGCAGGGGGTTGGTCCCTTCCAACATCATCATCATCATCATCATCATCATCATCATCATCATCATCATCATCATCATCATCATCATTATCATTATCATTATTATTATTACATTAAAACATGCTAAATAATGAAATGGTGAACAAGTAATTTTAAAGGCTAAAATTATGGCTCTGACTTAGAATCATGGAATCCTCATTCAGGCTGATCAAGGTCTTCCACAGGAATCAGAACCCCTGCATTTGTTACCATGGAAGAATCATCCCCAAGGGCTATTACAATTACGTTTAAATATCTTGATTAAATCTCTTTCCTGCAACAAAAGCATTTTACTAATGATAGGCACATCCAGCTCTTCTTTGCATCCTGTTCACAATTCCTCCTCTTCTCTCAGAAGATCTCAGAAAATAGCTTTAAAGGGTAGCCCAATGTTAATTTAAAATATTTAGCCCAATATTGTCAATACTCTTGCACACTGCACTAAGCCATTCTTTAACCACAGTTGATTGTTCATACATCCTATTAAGCCAAGCCAAATAAATCATGTGTAACCCAGGCATAGGTTTCAGACTGTGATTATTTCATCTACCAGAGATTTATCTTCGACCTTTCTGCTTTTAAAATAGATTATCTACCATTGAAATTTCTTTCCCAGTTTTATTTCTGAACCATGTTCTGCACTATGTAGTATGGTGACCTGTGAAAATTTAATCTGTAGTTATTTTGACTAGTTTTACAGTATATCCCACCTTTCCTTCAGAACTTCAAGAAGGCATACACAGCATTTTCTCCTCCAATTTTTTCTCAACAAGAACTCTATAGCAGAGCTCCCCAACCTTTTGGGCACCAGGGACTGGTTCCGTGGAGAGAGGTTTTTCCACGGACTGGAGAGTGCATGGTTTTGTGTGCTGCCTGCATCCCATGGATGGGGCTTTGCTTGTTTGTGCGGATCGGTTGCTGGCATGCCGCAGCCCGGTACTGGTCCACGGACCAGAGGTTGGGAAACCCTGCTCTATAGGTTAAGCTCAGAGAATATGACTAACCCAGACAACACACACACAAACAAACAACAAATCAAAGATTTAAATGATATTTATTCTTTGTTTGAAACATTAGGAATTGCAATAATCAACCACATACATTAGACTATTGTTGAAACATCAAAGCAGTTTCTTAAACAAGCCAATTTTATGACAAACATCTGTAATTCCATAAATTAACAAGAAACAGAATTCTTGATTTTACACTTTGTGAACCAGGCAAAACCAGAACTATGAATGTAATGCAGAAATAGTACAGCTTTTGTAATAAAGGCAGGTAGGCATGCATATCCCTGAATTAGTCTTTTCCAACTAGTTTTCAAACTGGTTGGACTGCATAACTTCCAGAATGAACTGGTTGTGGGGGCGGATAACTATATGCAAAGGATGTCATGTGTACCTAGTAATCTTTCTGCAATCCTCAGAAAGCAAAATGGTAATCTTAAATTTGCAGCCTTATAGTTTACATTAATCTAATAACTTTTAGGCATTTGTTTCAATCTTAAATCTATCCTGAGATTAATTGTATTTGTCCGGGAGGCACTAGGGGACAAAAGTTTAAAAAACCCATTTTGCTCTTTGTTTTATCATGCAGAAAAAACCAAAAAACCAAACATTTTGACCCTGTCTACTTTGATGATATGAGTTACTTCATCTGCAACTTTCCAGTCTATTTGAAAAAAATGACAAAAAAAACCCAGATCCTGTGCATTCTGTCCTTTATATCCTCATGCTACAAGGGAAAAGATAGTAAACATAATCTCAACCTCCAGTTTTGAACACAGTTTTGAACCATCAATATCCAATTCACAAAACAGGACAAACACTATACTATTATTAGCTTATTAACTGCATGTAAGTATATTTACCATTAGCCAATCTGATCATCTTTTGTCTTAAGCTGAGATATGAACAAGCATTTCACTCATACAAGGAAACATACTTTTCCTTTTTGTCTTTGCCTAACTGGTAATCAACATCTTACAAACAAGCTAGACTGTTAAAGTTTGAAATTTAATTCAGTATGCTGGCTAGAAAACAATTGTTTTGGTCTGAATAAGATAGAAAAAATATGGGGGCTTATGGTTTAATCATGTCTGGAACAGACAAACAGTCATAATTCTGTTCTGTAAACCAATACATTATCAACTGTAATATCTTGTCTCAGAAGTCTTTTTGAACTAGAAGAGACAGATTTCTGTATGTCATCTAACAAAGATATTTTGTAACGCTATCTAGAGTATAAAAACAATCTTATCAGAATCAACTTTCAAAGGAGCATATCCAGTTAGTTTTTATTGAATACCATAAGTTAACATTGCCTAGAATAAAATGAGACACAGAATTGAACTATTTTTTTAAAAAAAGAGGCAAAGTTTTAAAGAAGTTACCTATTCTTTCTATAAAGCCAGCAATCCACAACTCTAGCTGAAACAGGAACATATTAGGATTTCTTCAATGGTAGATAAAAGGTGAGAAAACATAAAGCAAGATTCAGGTCTACAATCTGCATAATTTGCAACAGCACTGCAAAGGTTTCTGATTATCAATAGTCTGACAATAACAAAGAAAGCAAATCCACAACCACAACCCTTTCTAGCATAGCTTATCTTATGTAGACTCTTCATCTGTCAGCTTCATTTGTCAAAATATGAACACAAAGTGATGGACGTTGATCAGAATTTTATATACTTCTGTTGAGCAGTTTTAGAATTCTGTATTAAGATTTCCCCCAACTATAATAATTCAGTATACCTTTGCAATGATATATTCAGGACAACTTAGTACATTCTCATAGAGAGCTATTTGCTCTGCCCTATAATTTGCCAGTTTGTATTAGTTTTATTTTCCACTATTTTGTATTTGACACCTACCCCATACACTTCAAAATACTAAGTAATAAAATAAACTGAAACTAGTTAACTAATAAAAGTTCAATAAATAAGCAAATTATTTTAGCCTTCAAAATTAAATTTCACCAAAAAGGATAAAGGAACATTGGCATTTGTAAGCTAAAATATCTGAAATATTGTTTTTCTGCATACTTTTTTATTCATGAAAGCTAGGGCCTTGATATGTACATCATCCACAGATACTGATGTTTGTGCAACTCTTTGGATTATAAATTTCACAATTTTACTGCCCGTAACGTCCTTGTGCAAGAGTACCTTCAAGTGTATACTGACTTGCAGACATGAGGTAAAACAAGGTCTCGTGACTTTTCATCACCTACAGGTAGTCCTCGACTTACAACATATATGAGCCTGGAATTATGGTGGTAAGTCATGGCAGTTGTTACTCGGATCACCATGTGACAGTGCCCAATTTTATAGCCTTCTTTGTGGCATGGTTATTAATCAAATCTGCTTTCAGCAATGGGTGTTTTTTGCCAGAAACCAGAAGTAAAAGCCAGAAACCGGCAAAAAAATACCAAAAATTACGGTTACATGACCAACAAATGCTGAAAACCATAAATCCAAGCCAGTTGTCAAGTGCCCAAACTGTGATTAAGTGATACATTTTGGGGGTGGTGCAACCACCAGAACTGCGAAAATAAGTTGTAAGTAGCTCCGGGGAGGTCCATCATAATTTTGAACATCACTAAGGACCACCTGTACACTTTTTTCTCCTTCAATGTATCTAGTCAGGCACAAAGAAGAAAACTACAAAGTTATCTGGGTTATTGGATTATCAACCCAAGATTAATAATAGACATTTTCAATATATTTGCTGTACTGTTATCAATGAGAGGTAGTTTAAAAGAAGGCACTTCACAAATAAGCCAGCCAATCATAAGCTGGCTATTTTTTTTCTTCATTAAAATTAGATAAGTGTACTAAGACATTAGAAAACTAGGAGTAAAATCTCATGTCCTGGTAGAAGACATATAAATCCACTGAAATTCACTGCTTCATAATAGATATGAGGCATTCCATCTGATTGCAAAGTGAATTTTACCTCCCCCCCCCCCAAAAAAATGGACTTCACACCAGAAATAGTGAAAGCAGAAATTCTACCTAATTGTAACTGCTTAATTGCTATTAATTAAAGAGATAAGACTGGGTCACATTTCCATTTATAGCTTGCACAAAAAAAATTAACATAGATCTGATTTTAAGAAGGAAGAGGAACAATTTGTAGCCAGAAGAACATTGAATATATATTAATATTAGTAGGAAACAATCAAAAATCTCCAGTAGCATAATTTACTATTAAATTAAGGTTTGACCAGGCATACTTAGAATTGACTATGTATGATGGAAATATCAGCTGGCCTCAACATGAAAATTGTCAAATTGTGTCAGTTCAAAAGAATGGGTCCCAATAGCTGCCCAGCCATTCTCTGGACTGTGTGTGGTGATGTTCTCCCACAGAGGATAGCCATTCAACATGCCAGAGATATTGGATCTCTGTAAAAAAGAAGGAAAAAGTACAAATTTGTATTCAGGAATCAATATTATTTTCAGTATAATGATGAAGCACATCATAAGGCAGAAAATACATCTTTCTAAACTATTTGGAAAATATTTTTGTTTTCCACAAGGCAAATACTCCCTCCATTTTGAGGGAGATCTGCATTGCAAGCTTTCCACTGAAAATAAATTCACAAAATATATACACTGAATTGAAACCAAAAAACAAATCATGCCCACATTCTATAACCAAAGGTCACTCCTCCCACTGACCTTTATTTGCACCATGCATACTTATTCATAATCTGGATACTTTACAGAGATATGGAGTTCAATTCTCAGAATTCCCGAACCAGCCTGACTCTTTCTGAGACTTCTGGAAGTTAGAATGTTAGAACTGGGGAGTGGGAAGGGGACCATTGGGGAAAATTGGAAAATATATCTTAGTATTTCAGAGTTATTTCCAAGTGGATTAATTCCTGTCATTTCTATGTCACAGGAACAAGTTAAATTAAGTGGAGGAAATCCACGTTCTTTCCTATATTCACTTCATTCAGAGGAATAAAACAGAATGTCCCCCCTACACACACACACACACACACACACACACACATGTCCAAAAAGCAACCCAAAAAGTACAGTCCAGATTTTAGAAGTGATAGGAAAATACGTAACTACACTGCATCCCAAGGAATGCCTTATACTGTAGATGAAAAACTGAACTCAGGAAGAGCAATTCTCAAAAAATATGTGTATAAACAGGTTTTAACCTGTTGGGATATTCTTGTACTAATCTCTAAGAGGCTATTCTTGAACAAAGGAACTCTCTCAGCATGATACTACTGAATTGCAGCTTGTGAGGTAGTTGAATTTTAATACCTGTGGCTTAATGAGATAGCAGGCTTTTATTCCTCTATAGGAGTTAATCAGCTTACCAGTATTTGGATAGCACTTCAGTGCTTACCTTGAGAATCAAAGTGAGTGTATACCATCTGTTTGCTCGCACACCAGATAACCCTTTCATCAAGATTTCATCACCAGCTACAAAAGAATAACATTTTAAAATGCTTTCTCTATTTAGAAGGGGAACTGAAATGATGTGCCACACAAACTCTAAATCTGAACAAAATTAAATAAAACAAAACTAAAGGCATACAAGAATACAATACAGTGATAAATCTAAAAATAAGCTAAGGATAAAAGATAGTTATCACTTATCAATACTGTAATTTATTTGGAGTTGTATAGCTGATGGCAAGGACTGTGAAACTGTAAACCAGATTAGATTGCTCAACTAGACTGAATGTCACAGTAGCTATTTGGAATCCTACACATCACATTCTGAATGCATTTTCAGCTTTGAATATTGGAGGGGGAAAGAAAATGCTCCAATTTCTACCTTTTTGCCTGCTTCCTAACATCTGGAAACACTAGGTTGGGTAAGATTTTCAAATAGATAACACGAAAGATTTGCAGGGCACTTATTAAGTCTCTAAGAAGAGAGGGCAATTCACCTGTCCAACACCTTCCCCCAGCATGCTGCAAAAGTTAAAAAGTAAGAAAGAACTCACCAAGATCTCTTGTGACTCGATATGTGCCATCAGGAAAAACCCAAAAGAAAATTCCTTTGGCTAATGTAACATATATGCCACCTTTGCTAATTCTTCCTGCAATGAATGCTCCTCCTTTATTTGATTCTATATAAATATCACAGTTTATTACGAAATTTACCCTGTAAGAATAAATGGAAGATGGTTAAATTTGGGACTGATTTTTTTTAGGAATTGTCTTAATGTTTGAGTAGTTTTTCCTCTGGCCTATTTAGTGATCCAGTTCATAATTATAATATGTCAGGGGAGTGATATTTTCTTCCTGTTTCTCCCCTAAATCTCTAAAGTAATATTCTAAATATAATGATGCTTTATTTAGGGCTCAAGGTTATTCCACATAAGACTTCCCAAATAGGAACTGCTTCATCTTAGTGCCTATGGACATTCTTAGTTATCCAGGTCATAGTTATCCCAAAGGTGCTTTTTCACGAGGCAACTGGACTTTCTTGTTTTTCTTTGAAGACATTTGCTTCTCATCCAAGAAGCTTTTTCAGCTCTGACTGGCTGGTGGGGAATGGAAAGATCACCATCCAGTCTTCAAAAAAACCAAGAAAATCCAGTTGCCTCATGAAAAAGCATCTTTGGGATGCTTCATCCTAGATTAGTTTTAGCAAAGATGAAATAGGACTCATTGTAAATAAGATTAACGGTTTTTGAAAAGCCAGACAAAATCCACCTTCAAAACTGCCTGATACCTTATACGATTTAAAAATTTTGTTCCCTACAAAGGCAACACTTCACAATACTTTAGGATTTTTTTTAAGTTTAATTTGGGATGCATTCAATACTATCTAATACTATTGAACGTGCTATATTACCTATCTGTATTATACAATTACAGAAATATCCAGAAACACCTCTGTAAATACCTCTAAGAGCAACAGAGATGTAACTATCAGTCTCTTTAGGCAAACTGAACCTAAAAGGATAATCAACAATATTACACAATGTTCCATTTCTCTGGCTACCATGCATCTAGCTATATGGGCCTCCATTTTACTCCCAGGTGCATTCTTTTCTAGTTTGGTATAGTTAAGGAAAAAACAATATCAAAGATGACATCAAGGGAAAGAATAGGAAAGAGAATAAGCAATTATCAGAATGTTATTTATAAATTTATTTATAAACCATTTTGTAAATTCGTTTTTAAAATTGAAGGGCACACGGTCTCTTAAAACTAGGTAAGTTTATTTACATAAATTTTGTTTCCAGTATTCAACAGATCAAATAATTCATACTCTGAAGTATAAGTCATATCCTTGTAACAAGTCTGCTTTCAAGAATACTAGCTAGGATAATTTTTGACATAGGAAATATGTTCAGTTCTCCTTTACCAATGGCTTCTACTCATCAGCTTCTCATTACACAGAAGGAGGCACTAGGCAATCTTGGATTAAACATTATGCACCACGAGGTTTACATAAACATGACAACACCTCAGATTCAACATAAATGGCATATTATGGGTCTCATCTACAAAGGAGTTCCATCTGATGGTACCCAGTAGGAGAGACTTTTCTGACGTGGCAGAATAGATTGGCTACAACCTCGTTGGCCTTTAAGAAGTCCCTAAAGACATTGCTATAACATCAGGCCTTGATTAAGGTTGATGGTTAATTGGTAAAAAAAGTTATTTGTTTTATTTTATTTCTATGAGTTTGCCTTTGCTATTTTAACTTGTGAGATGCCATAGCCACATAAGTAAAATGGGAAGCTATATAAAATGAATGAAATAAAATTAAAATAAAGAATAATCACAAGAAGTAAGTTTTCAACAAAAGATTCTCTGCAACTATAAGTTCACTACTATATCCATGTTTCATTGTAAACTTTGGACTAAACTGAAAATACAGTACAATATCACATGCACTACATACCACTTATAGCTGCCTATAATGCTGATTGTGTTCTTTGCATCAATAGCCCAGGTTATAGGTCTCTGTGTCACCACTTGTCGGAATGTAAAGACATGTTCCCCTGGATCAGAAGCATTAATAAAATATTCAAACACTCCTGTTTGATCAGTAAAGTATGGTGCTTCACTGAAAGGTGGGTTGCCTATTTGAAGAACATACATTTTATTATTTCAATCCCTCACAGTCATATTATACAAATGTAGCAATTTCTTAGTTCCCCAAAACTCCACATTATAATTGTTTATCATCATATGTACTGAAAAACTCATTTTTATTGTCTTAACTGTTCATCTCTTCAATGTTATCAAGCTAAATGAAAAAAGGCCACCAAGAAGAGTCAACTGAAATCTGTATGTGGTTGGGAAGTCTAGTAGGCTCAGATCTCAGTATTCATGTTTTTTTGTGATTTACATCAAATTTCAAAATTAAAAGGCTGCAGAAAAAAGTTCAATGAACAAGTACATGGACTGCCCAATCTGCAGCTATAATCACCAAGCAGAGCTAAACCTATCATGGGTGATTTAATTTGGATTTTTGTTCAAAAAGGGGATTAGACTTAAGGATATCAATAGATTCTCCCAATTGATATCTATGTTTACTATGATAGGTTTCTGTTCATCTACTATTGGGAATGCTAGAGAACTTATACTGTCAATGAGGGCCCTATCCTTGACAAAAATGATTAACAGCCTAGGATCATCAAATAAGGAATTCCCTCAAAATAGCTTTATGATGACTTACGGATATTGAAATCATCTTTGTAAATGGATGGAAAAGGTTGAGATGGAGGAGGTTCTGAGAAAGAACTTTTATGGCCAGTTGTTAGAGTTGTCAAAGTATAGATCTCATCCAAGCCCAAGTTTAGCATCAATATTCCTTCAGAGATCTGCATAGCAAAAAGGAGAACAAGTGATCAAGTAGTAGCAGTACATATAGGCTAGTTTTTCAGGGTACTGGAAAGGATTCATTCTTGGACCACTGACAAGAATCAGAGTCAATTTGGTCTGAGCCTTAAGGCACCAAGCTAGAAACCAAAGACAGTGAGTTCTAGTCCCATCTTAGATATGAAAGCCCACTGAGTGACTTTGGGCCGGTCACTCTCTCTGCCTAATTTACCTCAGAGAGTTGTTGTCATGGGTAAATATAAATTTAAATAATAATAATAATAATAATAATAATAATAATAATAATAATAATAATAATAATAATAATAATAATAAATGATGTAGAAGAAGGATATATACAGAGAGCTCTAAAGAAAAGAGTTTAGCTGCAAACTATTATTCCAAGTGCTTTACTATGTTAGCCATGCAGTATTCCCAAATCAAGAATTTACTGGGAGAGTGTAAGGAGTTAAAGGCCAAGTAATTTTTTGGCTTTATACACCAGAGTACACTGGAGTTAGGCACCTGTAATCAATTAAAATAAATAGGCCTTACAGTTTTATCATGAGGCATCAAACATATGTATGAAACAGGAGCGCAAAAAAGTATGAAATCACATGCAACATAGGGGTATCAATGGAAGCTAGAAGTCTCCATCTGATTCAACTCAAACTGCATGTTTTTCTTCATCTGGAGATGGAGCTATGGCTATAGCACAATAATATGCTATATGATTGAAACAATACTACAGCTCTGGGTGAGAAAGGAATTTAGAGTGCTCATATTTCTTCTCTAAATTCTAGTTGCCTCATTAAAAGCAGAAATATGTTGCCTGCTGTGACAAGATACATGCATTTCAGACATGGGAACTTTATAACACTTCTACTTAAACAGCGTTACTCTTTTTGTTTCAGAGGCAGCTTTGTAGAAGTAGCATGCAGGCAAATGCTCTTCCTTTGTATACCTTTAGTTCTTCAGATAGACTCTTAAAGGAAATATCCATCAATTATCATAGTCATATTAACCTTTTAACTTATGGTGTACTCACATTTTTAGGGCCAAGTGACTGAAATAACGTAGAGTTGGCAGTAGAAAAATCGAGCTTGGAATACCACATCTGAAGAGATTTCAACTTGCTCTGGAGGAGAGAAAAAAAATACATTCAATTTTCTTTATAGCATCTCAAATCTTTTTTAACTGCCAAAGAAGTCCACTGTTTCCCTCTCTCTCAAAGTTTACCACCAGCCCAGCTGTTTTTGTGCTATAGCTCCCAAAATTCCCACCCAGAGAGAAAGATGATATAGCATGACGTTAAGTAATCATTCTAAGGAGTTAAATTGATTTCTGCATAGATGGAGCAATCCTAAATGAGAGGAATTGCCCCCTATAGGCCTAAATTATCTGTATTAACTTTATCTCTCCGGGACATTTTTGTTAACACCAAGTCCTCTCAGTGGCTACAGATCCAGCAGATCCAAGTTAGCTTCTGCAGAGTCATTCATCTAGAATTTCCCATTCCAAGGTCTACAGAACTTTCTACATATACATATATAAATATAGAAGAGAACCTTCATTTCATCAAATCCGCTCTAGGCAGCAGGTTTGCAGAGTTGCATTCAAAGCAGAATATAATAATTTATTTCAGAAATGTGGCAGAATGAGAATATGATTATTTCAGCATTAATATCATTGTATGGATGTGTGCAAATCAGACAAACTAATGCATGTTTTAGCACAAATAGTGGTTTCAAATGAAAGAAGAAAGAAGCGGATGCAGATTCTTTCAACAAAGTTATCCAAACTAGAATTTTGAGGGATGAACTCCCTTTAACTTCTCTGCACAACAGAAAAAAGAATACACTCAGAAGAAATATGATTTGAGGTGCTAATGGGGTCTGCAAATGTTTGACTAGTTTGCATCTATTGAATAAATAGGATTCTATTATTTTAAACTTTGGGCAATTATCAGATTAGGCAAGAGCACTAAGTAATATATAAATCCCTACTTTTTCTATGAAAATAGATATATTTTATCGTATCTTTTAAAACTCTAGATCCTTTGATCACCTGTCTTTTAAAGTTACAGATACTCAACAATTTCCTTGGAAAATGTAATTTATGGTACATACTACCATTCAGCACAAATGTCCAGATATAGAATAGTTGAACTCACAAGATATATTAATGGCCATCAACCTAGATGGTCTTCAAAGGAAACTAATCAAAAGCATGGAGAAGGCTAATAATGCCCATTAGTCAGGATGACTGTGTATTCATTTCAGCATCAGGGTTATTGTGTCTCTACTAATTACTAAATAGAACATGAGCAATAAGATGCCACTTTGCTCATATCCTCTTTGTGGGCTACCCATTGGTATCTTTTTAGCCACTGTGAGCTATTGAATATGATTAAATTGGCCTTTGGTCTAGCCACCATAGTTCTACTATGGTGGCTTAGGCGGGAGGCAGTAGCACAGTAGCAGAAAATTAAAACAAGTCAAAATAACAATAATCTAAACAACTTTTTATATAGATTGTAGATATCAGACTATTGAAATTACATAACTTTTTTTAATTTGTCAGTGTTATAATTCATTTTTATGATGAATTGAATCTATTCCATATGAAATTGCATTCTCTAGTCTTGACTCTCTCTTGATACATAGTTGACTCAAAGTCTTCAAAGTTGATAAATTTCATAAAACCAACATTCTCAGTTTGGAATTGAACTACTCTTCCATGTGTAGATGATTATCCTTTTTGATACAATCCAAGCACAATACTGTATATCCAAAGTTGTTCAGACTGAACATTTCCACATTTCCATATTTTTGAAAGATAAGGATTAAAGATATCAATGTATTGTTAAATTAATTGCCCTTAAAAAGATATGATTCACCATGGCTATAATATTTGACCAATAAGGAATTACATATTTACCAACATTCCTTCAAATTTATTGCTAATGCAACATATTAATAGAGCCAAACCATTTTTTTTAAAAAAAAACTTTGAATAACCCTTAAAGCTGGGGCAAAGTAGTAAACTGCATAAATAACCAATATTTTAATGGTATTTATTGCTATTTAAAATACTTTTTCAGAATCTCAGAAATTTGAAAAAGATTATTACTTAACAATAGATTAAGAGTATCATGAGCTCATGACTTCTAAAAAATGCATTGCTGTCCATTTTAAAAGAAAAATGTATACTATAATTGTAATTACTATAATTGTCAAGATAAATAACACTCAAGCTGAGCCCGCAATGATATTTATTCAATATTGTTTCAATTCCAATGCATAACTGAGGTTAATAAATAAACCTCATAATACTGTTTAAAATCAGAAAAACAAAACTATTATCCTTTTACTTCAAAACAAAATAAAATCTGGTTCATATATCATCAATTCTGCTGCCATTGGTTCCACTTAAATATTTTAAAACAATTAATAAGGTAATGGTTACTTTTTTAATGAATGGAACAAATATCCAGAGTTTCCCTGTTCAAGTTAAGTCTTTCTTGGAAATCTGAGTTGTAGCAGACCAGATCACAGGCAACCAGAACACTACAGCACCATGAATCTGGACTGCACCATATTTATTTGTTCAAGGATAACTTCTGACAACAGCCAATAAGACTGGGTAGATAAGAACAGAATTTGTCCCTCAATTAGTTATATGTAACATTCAATTACACAGTCACTTCAAAAATGCCAATCATTCTAATTGCTATGGATAAACAAGACAAATCATTGCCTGATCTTGTTTTGATTATCTATTCTCTAAGGCACCCAACAGAGGGATTGAGGTACAGTTCAATTACTTACAAAGGATCCTTTCAAGTGGAAAACTGCTTTTTGGGGTGACACAACATAGGAAGGAAGTGGTGGCCTGATGCACTCTGAGTGGTTATGTGTCTAAAAATAAAGAATAAATTGCACAGATCAAACATCACCTCAAAATGCCATTCCTTTTATTTCCATCAGCCAGACTGTATGTGACATTACTTATTTAGATAAAGAGTGTCACCCACATAAAAGTATAATTAGTAAGTTCTATATAATCCTGAGGCAATAATAATTCTGCATGCAACTTATATCCAGGATATCCCCATTAACTGCAGTAGTGTCTGGGAGTGGGGAGGTCCTGGGAACTAGGCTATCCTATCTGACATGCCAAACCAGGAATTGGAAAATACAACAGTAACACACATCAGAAAAGAAAGTTCCCCAGAAAAAAAAATATCCACACATAATCAGCAGAAACAGACCAGTTTTGCACTGCTGGATCCTTAGAGCGTAATGGAAGATCTTAAGATGTAAGACTTGGAAATTGTTAAAGAATATAAAGAACCAACTGTGATTGACAAAACAAAGCATAAGCTCCTTATTGTCTACTCAGTCTCTGAAAAAACTCCAGTTACAAAGATGTGGTTCAATATACTATAAATTTGTTTAATACATAATTGAGTAATTTGGTTGTCAAAATGTTAAAAGCCCTTTATGCAGTCTATACCAATAATTTATACTACAACCCTGTAAAATATATCAATATAAATTATCCCCCGAAGACAAATTTACTTGTCTAAGACCTCTTCTCGAAGCTCTATCAGAACTGAGACTCAAAGAAGGCACTTCTCACTCACAACTCAGTCTTAGGGACTATGTTAGACCAACTGAAAAACACTAGTACAATGCTCCTCATAGAGAAGCATTTATTTTCAAAATATATCAGCAGGTGGCAGCATTTGGCTGACTTTGTGAGGATTCAAAAACTTAACAGTATTATTGCTTGGACGGGAGAGTATCAGAAACAACTAGAGTTATACACTATACTGAAAGTCAGGGAAAAAAACCTTGAAACAAAGCAACAGAAATTCATCTTCATATTGTTTCCATGAAAACTTCATGGATGCATTCATGAAATTAACAGGAGCCAAGAGCAACTCAAAGACACTGTACTTCCATAGCTTTTGTACTGTTATGCTTCCATAAAGTTTAATGTTTGAAATCAACTCTACATTAGACTTTGCCAAATAACATTACCATTGTTTCAATGATGATGGTCAGATTGCCTAGCCCATCAGTCAGAGCCACAAAGCTTCCACCTTTTTCCAGATGCCCATCTACTTTCAGGTAATACCAGCCTGGTTGTGTGAACTGTGTTGTATGTGCTATGTTCAAACAAAAAAAGAGCACTGAAATCTGTTTCAATGGGGGAGGGATAATAAAGTCAACACAAAATGGCATATAGAAAGATAGCTCAATTGCCCTACAAACAAGCAGTCATCTCTCTCTGACTGTAGTACCTATACATAGTTACAACTCAAACAAAGGTCCAGGAATAACTTCTTATAGATGGATATGGATTTGATTCAGAAGAGCTCCTTCATAATGTGCAGGATCATGAATGCAACACCAATCTGTGACTCAATCAAACTACTGTGGTTCACGCCAACAGTTCACAACCTGTGCTCTCCAGCTATTGCGGATTCTATTGCCTATAAATCCCAGACAGATCACAGATATTGTAAACTGGAAGGCTCCAGGCTAGGAAAGATCAGTCCTGATTGTCAACCTTCTGAATGAAAAAGTATTTTGAATGATTAAGTAATACAGTAAGAATAACATATATTCTCATTCAATTCACACTTTTTTCATAAAGTTATGAGCTTATTAAAATGTAAGCATCAAATCAGTATATCTATAGTCTGAATTCAAAACCTGAGTCAATTTTGATAAGACAAAATGTCTGAAATATTTTCAAATCAACAGTAGTTCTATGAAGCTACCCCATCATGCAAAATCTTGCACATATGTTGAAACAAAATTGTTTTAATCCATGCACGTTCTCTTATAATATTTAGTAAGAAGCTACATGTTATTCATTTAGAAAGATTTGTATTCTAGTGTATTCCAATAAGTATTACGATTTAAAAGAGCTCAACATGCATTTAAAGCAGCTCAACATGCATTTAATAACTAGAAAAGTTTATGTCTAATTTTAAAAACATACCTGTGGCCCATATGGGAGAATTCACAGAGTAATGCCCACTCCATGGTTCTTGTGCTGTCATTAAACCACACCTTCCAAAGGGTAATTCTTCATAGTAACTAGCCACCAAATTCCAAGCAATAGTGCTAAGAATGAACAATAAGAAAAAGAAAGGAAAATTATTAATTATATTCCATTATTCCTAAACCAAAATCTTGAGAGGCATCTTACAGGAGATAGCAGCAACCATTAATAAAATCTCAATAAATAAATATATGAATAAATAGAGAGATGGTTACCAAAGGTGAAAATATTGAAACAGACTAAGCTTAAAGAGGTATTTATCTGCCTTTCACTCACTTCTGAAACTTTTCACTTGATGGTAATAGTGCAAAAAAATTGAAAGGAAGGAACTTCACAGAGGGTTTATACAATTAAGTGGTTAAGCAAATGTCCACCTATTTAATTCAACCCAAGAGCTACTATAGCAGGGGTGTCAAACTGCCACCCACGGGCTGGTTTCATCATACCGAAGCTGCGCCCACTCCATTGCTAGCAATGCAAAAAGAGTCACGATACATCGCGACATGTCACGTGATGTTGGGAGTTTGACACCCGTGTACTATAGGTTGATCAATCAAGCACAACATAAGTTTTTACCAAGTCATATAGTAAGAAACTCTTTTACAGGGGGAATATCTGCAGAATAAATGTTCTTGTTATGAACACCTCAGCTTTAGGGGGGGAAATAGTTGGTCCAAGTTTCATGCACATAATGATTTCATTTGTTAAAAATTGATTCAACGTCACTGCCAAAAGAATTAAGCAAGATTTTCACAATATTATAGATACACATATATATTGTCATGAAATACATTTTTATATCACCAGATATATCGACACATACGCAGTTATGTTCCCATTTACATAATTTTGATTCAGGATTCGAGCCCAGCAACCAGCGCCAACTTCATTGTTGAAAGTACTGTAGTCTTCAGAAGACCAGAGTTTCTTTAGAGTTAATTGAGCATTTTTCACTGTTTCTGTCCCTGGGTAGTGAGCCCTAGACAGGAAAAAAATATATACATTTTAATTCCAATGTATGTGCATTTGATTAAGTAACATTCTAGAAAAGTTTGTAAGGCATGATGTCTTTTTTAATAATGATATTCCTCAGAGCTTCAATTTTTGATGATTATATGGAAAATTGGGAATCTCAACTTGTTTTAAATAACTCATAGGTCTTTCAAGGGCAGTCCAGCAATCTTTTACATTTACAGCAGTAGTAAATCCGTGACATAGAAAATAAAAGTGTTCATCCATAAATTCAGGAATAACACTTAAAGGCTACCATTTACAATGTGAATGATTAGCATTTATACAGCATTTTAAAACTCAAGACATTTTTGAAAAAAACTGAAGAATAAATCAGTATAATAATCCCTGGATTGCAGTTGGTAAGTCTTAGCCTCAGGGTTTTGTTTGTTTGTTTGTTTGTTTTTATGGCTGTCCAATAGGATCAAAGGAAAGACAGAATTTTTAGAAAGGATTTCAGGATTTCACTTATTTACCAATATAGCAGGATGCTCTCATTATTATTGAGCAGAATTTAGAGACCTAAATATCTCAATGCTTTTGATTTATGTATCTTAAAACATGATTCTAGACCCTTTTGAAATGTAGAGATGCAAAATAACTTAGATCTCTATCTTCATTAAAGAACTAATATGCTCTGAAGTCTAACACTTGGTACAGAAATCTCTGCTATGGACAGTCTTGTCAATCTAACCTAAATCCTTCCAATAAAATACAAGAGACTTAATATCTACCTCTTAAAAAGTTGTGTTTAAAGCTCTTTTAAAAATTGGGACCAGCAAACATTAGAGATAACTGTGACTAGGACTTTCTATTGGTTTATATGTTTTGATGAAAAAAAAATCAGAGCACTTTAGAATTTTCTTCCTTTTTTCAACAAATACACAACAATTACTTCCAGCGACATTCCTGTTTACACTATGCAAGCAAAGGTCATCTTCTGTCCCTCTCATTTCTGCTGCTGATTTAATGTCTTAAGATTAAAAACACCTTGTAGCTTAATCTTTTTTTCTGTATCCCACCTTCAATTATTTAGAATTAATAGAAAGCTTAAAGATGCTGGCCAGCAGTTTCCCTTTGTCAATCTTGCTAGCAGCTGTTCTTTTTCTCTCTCAAGTTGGTAGAGCCATTTTTCTTTCATCATCTTCAGTCTTCTTAGTGATCATCTATGAAAGGTATTCTCTCCTCCTCAACTTTGGCAGGTCTTCCTTAGATTTCTCCTCCTTTGCTTCAAGAGGATTTAAACTCTCCTCAAACCAGCACACCAGAACCAAAAAAGCTTTAGCAATGTACAGTACCTAGCCCATTTTAGGTTTACCAGACATGTGTTTTCCTAAAACCAACAACCAATCTTCAACAGCCGGAACTGTCTTCCATCATCTTAGATGCCAGTCATTACACATCTCCATGAAGTTCTCTCCCAGATCTTCTTCCCAGAGTTCATCTGATGATTTTTAATCTTTCACTTTTAATGTCACCAGAATAGCTCTTCCTTTTTCTTTGGAAATCTTTTTCTATGGGAAACTAAATCATCCCTATTCTTATCTAATAGCTTCTAGCACTTGGCTGATTTCTATGTAGATATGTAAATAGCCAGCAGGAAACCAGGACTGAATACAAACTATTATGATAACCATGTATGGAAGACAGGTGAAGCAACTTTTACTCACTGGAGAGCCACTGAGGTGCTACCTCAGCATATGTCTATGGAGATTCTCACTCATCCAGGTCCTGGTTGCCCCAAAGGTGCTTTTCAAAAGGCAACTGGAGTTTGTTTTTTGCTTGAAGATGTTTTGCTTCTCATCCAAATAGCTTCTTTAGTTCTGAGTGAATGGTGGGGAATGGAAAGATTTATATTCTTTGCAGTGGTATGGTAAATCCTTCCGTTCCCCACCATTCAATCAGAATTGAAGAAGCTTCTTGGATGAGAAACGAAATGTCTTCAAGAAAAAAGAACAAAGAAAATCCAGTTGCCTTTTGAAGAGCACCTTTGGGACTACCTCAACATATCATCTGAGTTGAAACTATATAATTGAAACTACATCTCCCATAAGATCTAGGCAACATGGCCTACAATTGTTGATTACAGAAGATATAGTCCAAATATTTGGGAGACACAAGGTTTCCCATCTCTTTTACATGGCAAGAAATCTGTTTCTATCTAAAATCAATAACCTGAACTGGGAAAACTCTTTCCACATTTCTCAACACACAACTGTGACCACAGTTGTACAAATGTACCAACAAACAATGAAACTATTTGGGGAAGAGTAATTTTGAGCAAAAATAGGCAAAAAGATGCCTCCAGTTTTCTGTTCCAATCCCTTGTTCGAGTATTATACATTCATTAAATCTCATGAATTCAGGTAAGCCTTACTTAATCTCCATTCATTCAGTGATTTTGAAATTATGATGGCACTGTATGAAGGTCCTCTTAAGTTCCAGCTGTTGCAGCACCCCTGCGGTTATGTGAACAAAATTCAGGCATTTGGCAACCAGCTCTCACTTACGACTGATCACAGCATCTTCACAGTCCTTACCTTAGAGTCCTGCTATTTCCTGCTTAATAACCTACGGGCAACTGGGACTATCTGGATTGCTGTTGCTAAGCAATGTGATCACTTAATGCTGCACGTTATGACCACATCACTTAGTGATGGCAATCCCAGTCCCAATTGTCATAGTAACTCCACACTATCTGCGTAAGAATCTCAAGGGAATAAGCAGCCTGAGTATTGCAGTGAAACAAAAGACATAAAAAGAAAACAAAAGCATTCCCTTGAACTCTCCTATGCAATATTGCCAGTTTCTGACAACTGTACTCAACGCCCTATGGACAAAAGCACAAGAAATCAAACATAAATGAAAAAAAAGAGTGTCAAGGATGCGGTCATATTTGCATAAGTCATTTGACACTTTGGAAGCTCACAAGTCTAAAGATTGCAACTACTTAATATTCCAGAAAGATTTTTTTTCCCAAAAAAAAGGTGCTGCCTATCAGAAATGACTGCGAAGGGTTATGAGGAAAGAATCAGCTTTGAAAAGATGCCCTACCCAATAATACTGACTGCTTCATGGAGCTCAGAATCAGTGAGCATGTAAAAGGATATTGGTTCCCAGAGGTCATCGCTGGCTATGATCTGCACTCGCTGAAGGTCTTGCTTATCCAAAGAGTACCTTAAAATCTTTTAAAATAAAGAGACAAGAAAAGTAGCATTTTATTCATTTTTACTTTATTTATTAAATTGTTATGCCGCCCATCTCTCTGCCAAGCAACATTTTTCCCACCACTTGTAAGAAATAAATATTTAAAAAGCCAAAATGTGCAATTTATTTTGCCGATGTCTAGATACAAAGCAGGCATTTCTCTCTCTCTCTGACAGGTGCATAAATGTGAATAGCAATAGCACTTAGACTTATATACTGCACTGCTTCACAGTGCTTTCCAACCCTCTCTAAGTGGTTTACAGAGCCAGCATATTGCCCCCAACAATCTGGATCCTCATTTTACCGACCTCGGAAGGGTGGAAGGCTGAGTCAACCTTGAGCCGGTGAGACTCGAACCGCTGAACTGCTGGCAGTCGGCAGTCAGCAGAATTAGCCAACAATACTGCATTCTAACCACTGCGCCACCATGGCGCTTGAAGTTAAAATACCTATAACCATTTGTCTGCCAAAGGGGAAAATAGAGCAAGATGCCATTCTCTTCAGTAAATTGCTTCATTTCTAAAAGTTTTAAATGGACATAGTTCATAACAGTCGCTTTGGACAGTGAGATGAGTGGCATATAAATTAAATAAATAAATAAGAAAGCTCCATGGACACGCTGGGGAAACGAAGAGACAAGCCTCATTCCCGAACATAACCAAGGAATATCTCCTGCAGTAAGATTTAAAAAGTTTTTTCTAGGCAAATACCTGTCATTTCAGATGCCAGAATAAAAACATGTTGAAGAATAAACAAATCAGGGCAAGATCCAATGTCTGCTCACACAACAGAATGTTCTCTCTTCCTTCCCACTATGGTCTGCCCACTCCAAATTTACCCCAGAATTTTCTTCCAACTCAGAGAACAGATGCTAACGTTGCACATGGAGACAGAGGAAGAGAAAATAATTTCTCTCTTCCAGTGATGGATTTGAGATTATCGACAGGATTGCAATTTGAGCCAACTTTATAACATGCACATAGACTGTGACAAATGAATCTGAGACTTGATAAACACTGAAATATCGGAATCAAATGAGATAATGTCAAGAAAAGTATGCAACACTCTCAAAAACAGAGCAGCCAAGGTAATAGGGGAACAGGTAAATTCTAGAAACTTTTAATACCCTACTGCATTTTGTAACTTTTAGAAAAGAAAATGTTTTGTAAAAGGCGAAAAAATATTTTTTTTCTACCTAGTAAAATGATGCTATAAATCCAATCAACAAAAACTGGCATTTTAAAATTTGATAAGATTTTCAATAATTGTGTGTGTGTGTGCGCGCGCGCACGCGTGCACGTGTGTATGGTAAATGAGCACCAAATAAGTGTAGTACCTTTCTTAGCTGTCTCTCTTATTAATCTACTATGGTTTAAACAGTTAAACAGAGTAAGTCAAATTATACCTTCATTTCATCTTATCAGTTAACCATTTTTCATTCTATATTAGTAGTAACATGATATTGAACATCTAGTGCATAGGTTCAGGATAATACTGGATCTGAACTCTACAATAACCTCATTATCATTTTCACATCCAGGGAAAATGTTATACAGTACTTCAGTGTTAAGTAATGACAAGCTTGATGGTAAAAATTTCAACTATCAATGAGTTTTTGCTTACTTATTTTAGTATTATTATTTTGAAGCTCTGAAGTGATGCTGCAACTGATATTCACCCATGTCTTCTCAGATATACATAATCAGTAGCAAATGGTGGTCTTGATGAGAAGCCAAGCAGCTATCTAGAATGCCAATTTTAACTTTCCTCAAATGCAGTGTCATCAGAGAACCCTGCATTTGGGAAAATCAGAAGAAAGACAGGCACCCTGCCATTTATAAGTGGTGATTATCTGCCCCATGAATTGGGGGGGGGCAACTATCAGCCAGAATAATTCTAACAGTTGTAAATGGCAATGATAGCAATGACACTTGGGAGATTGATCATGACAGAGGTGGTATCGGGTTTAGAAGCATATCTGAAATTTCTAAGTTTCTATTTTCTACTTCTATTCTTAAGAAAGAACAGAAAATCAAACTACATAGATTATGGTCCACAGCAATTTTTAGCATTAGTATAAATGCATAAGCATAAACTTTCATTTATAAATTTTCAAATTTTCAGGTATAAATATTGTGGTTATTATTTAACAAACTGCCACCATTTCTCAAAAAACTCATTTTTAATAGAAATCAAACACTGTTCCACTTTAAATGTCTTAAAATTTATCCACTGTGCAATGGCCCTTTGGGTGCATACAGCTACTCTCTAATGGTTTAGGTTAGTCAATGAGTTAATTAATGTGGCACATCTAGCTTATCACTAGACAACTCATTAGATAGCCATAAAATCAAAGCACTGAGAATATAGAGAATAAGATTAGATGATACAGTTTAACAAATCAGACATGAAAATTATCATTAATAATATCCAAGCAATGTGTTTTCTTTTAAATGCATAATGTACAGCACAGTCCTGCATCTCTGGTATTCAAAGCAACTATGATATAGATAAAAAAGCAAAATGAATATATTAAAAATACCACCACAAATAGATCAGCAACATAAAATAAAACAAAAAATGTATTTTCTTAAGCTACAATTGCTGAAAAGGCCAAGCAATTACAAGAAACTTCCTCAGAGTTCCTATTGGTTCCTTAGAGATAATCAATAATGTTTTAACATTTCACACAATCCTATATATACAAGTATATTAACAACTCTTAGACTTTATGCCCCTAAAGATCAGCAGTGAAGGTACTGAGAATTCTGTATAGATATGAAGCCTTAGGTTCTTAGGGTACCCATAGGAAAGAAAGTTACTATTAAAGAAGCATCTGTAAACAAAAGCCACATAGTTACAGATGATAGCAGAAGGATGTTGGTATCCTATTAAGCTACAGCAAATAGTCAGCTGGAAGTAAAACTAGGTGTAGGACCGGAAAGAAATGATACTATAGCTGATGCATAAGAAAAGCAGGATAATCAAGCAAGTGTCCAAATTCTAATTAATACAAAGCTTTACATACAATAAAGGAATCACTGTTCCTCTGTATTTCCACACTTACCCTACTATCTCAACTGCATCATATAGATAAGGATCGACTAGCATTTGACTTGCAATGTCCCAATTTCCATCCGCAGCAATGATGCCAAGGGTCTTTAAACCCACTTTGTCCAAAGTTTTGCGAAGTACCTTGGTAACAGATAATATTACTTGAAGTATAATTTTCATCAACTAAGGAGCATGACATTACCTTAAAGGAACAAATAAGGACACGGCAATCGAGTTCTAAAATGAATTGTTAAAAAGCTAAATGATATATGCTGTTGGCTTGCCTAGATTCCATAGTCCTCAGTAGAAATTGTGCACTTTTTGGTGATAATCAATTAATAAGAAGCAATGATGCTTGTATGACACTGGCTACTTAATATACAGATCACAGCCAAACAAAGGGGCAGTGATTCCAAGACACACCTGAAGAAATTTAGGTAGCGCATGAGACTAAAACCTATTGATCTACTAGCCCAAATTTATTTTATAAATTATCAACTTATAAAATAAAAAAAATATGTGCTACATGAAGTACCTCAAAGGGTACCCAGATGGCATCAATATCAATGACACCTAACCAGGGCTCATTTTTTATTTCAGAATTGGAGCATTGACCATTTAATATGAATTTAATACTTAACCTGACCATTAAGAAGTACATCTTGAACTCAAGAATTTGAGAATTCTTTTAAGTATCTTGTATCTTGCTTTAAAATAAAAGATACACTAAATCACTATCAGTGTTCTACACAGAAGTTCCCCAGAAATATTAAGCTTATTTTACTTACTATGTAATAAATTCCCATTTTAAGCAAGATAGTAGTTTGTCATAGACTGTACAGAAAAAGTGATGACTGCTAAGAGGTTGATCTGTGTCAACAAAAAAAAAAATCTTGTTACAAATCACTGGTGGAGAATAACTGTCCCAGTTGGAAGGAGGGCTCAAGCAGGGAATTAGTTTGGGCCTGTTGTGTAAACACAAAAGGGCAAGGTCTGACCCCTCCCTCCCAAATGCATTTGAGCCTTATCTAGTCTTTCCCAGATGAAAGACTGGGGAGATTCTTGTGGAATAGGCATAGAACAATAAATAGCTAGTTTGAACTCTACATGTGTGAGTTTGGTTGTTTGTGCCTAACATCACTTTCCTAAACTTAACAACGAAAACAAGAATAACTATGACACCTTAAAAATTCTACATACTTATCAGTTAATTTTGCAATTTTTTGTGTATTAAAGATTTTAAAATCAAGTTACTGTTGAATCTCTTGGAGATATGATATAGGAGTTTGAACATTTTATTTATTTTTAATACTAACATTTATATGCTACATCCTCGCACTCCAATGACACAAACTCATATGATGTGAATTTTTCTTACTCTCCCCCTATTTTGCTCTGAAAGTAAAAGCACTGTCAACATGACTTTTGAGCAATTAATTGCCTGTCAAGCGCACACATGTTCAATTGGCTACAGCCCCAGATGTACAAAGACAGGAAGATGACCTTGACAGAGATATACCAGATCTGTTACTAAAGCAATGAAGGAGAAAAACATGGCTTAAATCTAAAACAAGTAGAAAATATAGGTAGTCCTCAGTTACCAACTGCAATTGGCAATTATCCACTGGCAGCTCTGTTACTAAGCAGAGTAGTTGTTAACCACAATGTCACATGACCGCACCAAATTGCAGTCATTATGTGAATCACTGCAGGTTGTTAAATATGATGTCATGTGACCACAACTTGAGACTTACTGGTGGCTTCCCTGTTGACTTTGTTTGTTGGAAACTGGCTGCAAAGGTCATGGTGATCATGTGACTGAGGAACATTGTAACTACATTCTAGTAAATGCATTCTGGTTGCCAAGCAGCTAAATTGCAATCACAGGACTGCAAGGATGCTACAATGGCCATAACTTTAAGGACCAGTTATGTCTCATTTTTCCGTACCCTTGCAAATTTGAACATCATTGAATGAGTGATCAGTAAGCAATGACTAGTTCTATGCATAAGTGGCTCAGACACATACACCTCCATAATTCACATGGAAATTCACAAGGGAAGAGGCACAATCACACTTGCAAGATTTTGTTATTATTGTGATTCTCAGAAGTAGTCCATCTTCCTGTAGAGTTGAAGCTTGCTTTGGTCTATTTGGTGGGGTTACACCAATGTCTAAAATCTATCAAAGTATTTATTTTTTTTTGCCCAGGTGCAAAATTGTAAAAATCCTGTAATGTACAACACTGAAAGGATAAATTTGTTATTTATAAAAATAATAAAGGCAGGATACAAAATTCACGAATTACTGAAGTTGACTGTTGATATATGTTGTTTATCTTATTTAGACAAACAAACCTTTTTTAAAAAAAATGAAATTTGGGAGTAGCTGTTTGGGAGGAAGCTATGACACAAATGTTCAGAGTCCCCTTAATATAATATTAACAATTTAGATTTTATTTATTTGATTATAAATGGGATAGGTCCATGTCCTCAAATAACCTGGCCCCAAGCCATACAGCACTTTAAAGGTGATAACCAACACCTTGAATTGATCCTGGAAAAATATTGGGAGTTCAGGCAGCAGCAGTATGGCACAGGCAAAACAATAGCGTGCCCCAACTGCACACATCACTGCATTCTGGAGAAACTGAAGTTTCCAGGTGATCTTCAAGCCTAACCCCATGTAGAGTGCATTGACTAGAGCAGAAGTGACAATGAGGAAGGCTTCCCAGTCCAGGTATGGGTGCAACTGGTGCCCAAAATGAATCTCTGCAAAGCTCCCCCACCCCAGCCATGGCTGCCATCTGTTCCACAAGCAAAAGCCATAAGTCTAGCAAGACCCCCCAGACCCCCCGTATATCAACTCTGTCCAGGAAATGAAAAACTTGTAGGGAAGGTTACAATTGTGATCACTTAATCATAGGACATTGCAACCATCATAAGTATGAATCAACTGACAAGCACCTGGATTGTGATCCTATTACTAAGTGGATTGTGTGTGCCAGCCAGAACTTCAAGGATTGGTCATGAGTACCACTCATCATCACCACTACAAATTCAGCTGAACAAGTGGGCGATAACTGAGGTCTAGCTGTATATGGAAATATAACTAAAGTTGCAAATTTACACTACCTATTCCTGAATGACTTTGGGCAATGTAAGTCTGCCTTAACTCCAATAAAAAATTGTTCTAAAATAAACAGAGAAATAAGAATTTATTGCCAATTGTAGATGTACCTGTGCTGGGACCTACAAGACATTTTGTAAACTGGAAGTTTGAAAAAATATGAGCTCATGAAAGAAACATTTACACCACAACAAGCACCTTAAATTGCATTCATAAAACAAATGGCAACCAGTATAGCTTGTTCAACACAGATGACCTATGAAATGCCATTGTACACACCTGCTGCCACATTCTCTGGCCAGCTGCAATTTAAATTACTAAAAAATTAAATAGCTAATCTCTCCCACACATTTCAACTTACAGAAATCTCCCCTTAGGAATTAGGCAAGTGCCTATAGCCTTCAGGTCCAGTCACTTACTATCAAATATTCATCTCTTTTACATATTCCATAGCCTTACATTTTAAGTCTTATCTAAATTTGCCAAAAATTGATGATCTCTAGCAAGTTAGCTATGTATGCCAAACTGTATATTTTCAAAAGCAAATAATTAATTCAATTCCATAGTAGAAACTAACATAGACATATTTACATGTACAAATGTTATAAAACTGAAATTGTATTTAATCAAAATAGAAAATCTTTCTTTTAAAACCTAATCATTTTTTCAAGATTAAGTTCTGTAACATCCTTCAAGCTATGCCATCAGTTCTGTAATACATGAATATCATAAAGAAATAATTATTATGCCTTCTTTTCTAGATTCTAGATTCTGTATCCAGATTGTAGAGAAAAGTTCCTAGATTCATCAGTCACTGAAGGTCCAAGCCCTATCCATAGCTAAGAGTGCTTAATGTCAGATTGGATAATATACCACCTAGGTATTTTTCTGAAGTGGGAGAATCCAGCTACAATTGTTTATGGGCTCATAGCTTCATCCATAAATCATTCCAAGGTATTCAGCATAAAACTGTTCTTATACTTGGTCCACAATCTGCAGCTGTCTCGTGGAGCAACTAAGATGGCTAACTTCCTGCATGGCTGTTAGTTAGCTACTAAGCCCAGATCATATTTCTAGCTATGACATTCAGGGCCCTAAACAACTTGGGATCAGAATACTACCTTTTGAGCCAGTAGTATGATGAGCAGACACTAGTGAAGGCACTCAAATTGAGAATACTTCAGCTCAAATGTCACATAAAATGAACATCATTACATTTTACTTTCAACATTCAGTCAGTGTTATATGCTCAAAATGGCTCAGATATTATTAGTGAATAGGAAAGCATGCAAATGTAAAGCAGATACACAAGTAATATTTTTAGTACAAATCAATTCATGCAAACGGTTATTAGTTGTTTACCTGAAGTCAGATAACTCTACTTCTTGCTCTGCTGCATAATTTTGTTCCATGTTAAAGCAAGAACAAGATTCCTACTTGGTTAAATAAATAAAGGATAGTAGTTGACATACCTTGATATATTTGCTGTTAAAAGATCGTTCATTCCAAATCTTAAATAAAAAAGGGAAGTTTAAAAGTGTTATAATGTTGCTTAAAAACTAGTAATAAAATCTAATTGCCATCAAAACTAGAACAAGAATTACAAGAAAATCCCACTAAATTCAGTTCCCAACCCCAAAGCACAATAACTTGAGTTGCAACCCTAACAATTAGAGAATGAAGCATAAATGGAACAGTTGAATATCTCAGCCAAGTCTGCATAACTGGGTCAGTGTTTCTCAAACCTGACAACTTTGAGAGAAGTGGACTTTTAACTCCCAGAATTCCTCAGACAGCATCTTGCTGGGGAATTCTCAAGAGTTGAAATCCCTACTTCTTAAGGTCACCAGGATCAGACAATACTTCTCTAAGTCATTCACAACACATTAAAAAAATATGTTCTCTTTAAGTTTAGCACTAGAAGCCCTGTCCTCTGTTCCAGTGAGAGACAAGGTCTTCTTATCAGGAATATCCTGCCAGTGAAGATCCTCTTTGTTTAACATGTCTTTTTACTATTTTCCAAAATATAATTAACTACTCTAAGCATGCCATCACTTATTTCTTAGATAATAATTGATGTTGCATTGTTACTATTGTATCTTTTTTAAACACTGATTTTTTAATTTTATATTATATTCTGCTCTGGGATGTAACTTTGTTCTCAAACCAAGAACTCAAACTTAAAATAAAAATTAAAACTGACTGTTGTCATAGACATTCATATTGCAGCATCTCTGACCTTGATAAAGTCTCAAAAGTAGGCAAATATTGTCTACAAAAATGTCAAATTAAATTCCACTCTAGAGTCTCTAACACATTGTCTAACTCCAAAGGGAATACCTGTGAGCAACTATAATCTTGCAGGCTTTTTTTATCATTAGTGATTGACAAATAATTAGTGGATAGCCTGCCAGCCTATTATATATCCAGAAGCACCGTTCTCAAATTCAAAGACTCATTTTCAGATATTACAAAAAATCCAGGTTTAGCATGTCATGAACAAATCTAGACTAATTTCAAGCTTATGCCATGTATCTATGTACTGTATGTATGTATGTATGTATGTATTTACAGGACTAATATGGCCACCTATCTCATGCAATTACTCTAGGCTGCTCACAACAATCCATAAAACCTAACTTAAAAACAAAGAATACTTCTCCTTAGCTGCCAGACCAAACATTCTCCCAGCTCAACCCCACCCTAGCCCAAGTTTAGCCAGGTCTTCATGGCCTTCAGGAACAATTAATCAGTGGAATAGCTCAGAAGTTGTAGGTGCTTCAACACTGGTTTTGAAGAAAAGAGTGGACAGCCACCTATCTGAAATGGTAAAGGATCTCCTACTTGAGCAGGGGATTAGATTAGAACACCTCAAGGTCCCTTCCAGCTCTATGTTGATTGACTGAAAGCTGAAAGGGTAGGGATCCCTTAAATCTAGATGGGAGGCTTCTCTAGACGGTTGGGGTAAAGGAAGGCCTCTAAGGTCCCATCATGTGACAATATTTAAGGGAGGGGATCTTGAGTGGGGCCATCTTATCTAACTTAGTAGCATGGACAAATATTGTCCCACAAGTAACCCAATACTGTGCTCCATAGGCCTCTCATGGTTTTAGCAAAAGGACATGGATTATCTGGCCTTCTCCACTTGGCAAAGTGAAATGTTTTAAATCCAGTCTGTATGTAGACTAATTAAACAGCTCAGAATTTCTTCAGATAGTGAGATGGGCAGCATATAAATTTAACAATAAACAAACAAATAAATATCTGTGAAATTTTAAAAGGCTACTTTGAATCAATCAGTTGCATATAATCTACATAATTCTAAGCATTCAAGAAAAGAACATGACTTACTGGTATGAAGATTCTTCTCTGCAATTAGTATAAAGTAAATAAAGCCATTTATTTACTGGACAAAATGCATATTAGTATAAGTCCAAATTCACTTTACTAGTTCAATTGCCTTTTATATTAACTTTTATTTTACCTTTCCAATTATGTCCTTTGACCAAATCACCCACAAATAAATTACTTAATGCAAAAAGGGGATTAAAAAAGAACACTTGGTAAACATATTTATATTATAAGCCATGAGGTGCAAGCTGTATTTAATTTTTAACAAAAAACAGAATGTGAGGAAAAACTCCTCTACTAACCCCAATGTAATCAATGTCCAAATCATGATATTTTTTAACACCTATAATCCAGGAGACAATATAATAAGCAGTGACATCTGGGTACTTATAAGGCCAACCCGTACCCCTTCCAATCCATCCTGGAAAAGTCCAGGGCAAGCCTGCAAGGGGAAGCATAAAGAAACAAACAAACACAATGGAAAATTATGCGTAACACATCAACTTCACAGAGCTAAAATGTGTTTTTTTAAATGTCGATAATGTGGGGAGAAAGACTTAAGTACTAAATGGTCAGAGTTATTGTAGAAAGAATTTAATTTATCCACATGTTCTAGGACCTAATACAATAATCACTGGATTCTATACATTTTTACTTCCTTTTTCTATAATGCTAGTGTTATAGTTTGCATTATTAATAACAGGATAATTCACTGAATTGGAAGAATGAGTGGTAAAAATAACTGCTAACAAGAGCTGGATGGAACAATGAAGAGAATTAAGAACAAGCTGATAAATAGGAGTGTATTTTTCCAAACCTCAAAGCCCTGATTACATTTGTTGAAAACTGCCATATTGTGCTTGAAAGTAGTTGAAAACTGTGTCATAAACATTACTCCTGCCTTTATTTTATTTATAAAAGCCCTGAAAACCATTGTTTCTCCCAGGCCATGGGATAATTGAATGGTGGGGTCCTTTAGAGAGGTCTTGTCTACATGGGAGCATTTTGATTCTTCTGTATAACTATCTTCTTCTTCTTCGTGTGCCATATCCGTTATCGCACGTTGGCGATCATGTTAATTAACCTTCTGTTAATTGTTGTCTTTATCTTTTCTTTTCAATATTGTGAACCATCCAGAGTAATTTTTTTAATTTGGGAAGCCTTATAAATTCTATAGACAAACAAACAAACATGACATGTGTAATGAGGCCCCACCTACTTTGTGGTTCCTCATTCCTCTCATATGCCCCTTGGCAATGAGTTGATTAGAAGTCAGGGAAATGAAGATGAGCTAGAAACAGAGAAAGAATGAAAGGGGTCAAATGGTAGACAAAATAGCTGAAGAATGGGATCAGACACATAGAATAGATAAGCAAAAGACTGATGATGAAAACAGTTGATTAAGAAAAGAATCAGTAGATTGCATAGCGTCACCTCTATTTGCCAGCAGAACAGGTACTGCTAATAAGTCTTCACAGATCTGCTTGAGAGATAGAAGATCAGAGGGAAATGCAAGGGGATAGGAAGAAGGATATGAACAGAAAACACCACGGCAGTAATAAAAGTTCATTCAGTTGATGCCGGATGTAATTCAATGATGAAGTTATTAAAAATACTTTTCTTTGTTAGATGATTACTTGTGTCGGTAGATAGTTTTAACTTCCTGAATTCCAATCTGAGTGTATTTAAGACTGGCATATCTATGTATACATATTATTTCTTAAACTTTTTTCATTCAGACTCCTTCCCACTTTCATATATTATGGCATTTTCCAAAAGAGCTTTTGTTTATATGGGCTATATAGGTGGTCCTTGTTTAACAGCCATTTGTTCAGTAAGTGTTCGAAATTGTGACAGTGCTGAACGAATGGTACTTACAACTGGTCCTCAAAGTTACATTCATTGCACCGCCCAACAGTCATGTGACCAAAAATGGGCACCTGGCAGTTCACCCACATTTAGGCTCACAGGGTGCACTTCAACTCCCTCTCCATCTATCTCTCCTCCTCTGGCCTTTCGGCCACCTGCATGCCACTGCCCCTCCACCAGGCATGCCTCATGAGCAGGAGGAGGAAGAAAATGGCGAAGGGCAGCTGGGATGGGAGGTGCTGCGGAGGAGCAAGGCGATAGGCAGGGTGATAGGGATAGCACGGCAATGGAGGGCATAGTGGCAGGGCAACAGGGGTAGTGGAGTGCAGGGCAGCCAAAAGGGCAGAGATGGGGACAGACAGGCGGGTGTGGGGAGTTGAAGTGTTCCGTGAAATTATTAAAGTGGGTGGGCTGCTGAGCACCCAAATTTTAGTCACATGACTGCAGGGTGGTGCAACTGCCATAACTTCAAGGACTGGATATAAGTACCATTTGTTCAGTGTCTTCATAATTCAAGTTTGTTAAGCAAGGAGTAGTAGCCCAAATTAGTTTGTTCTCACATTCTATCAGCTGCATCAATCATATTTGCCTGAAAAGCAGACTGTTTTGATTTTTAATACCATTACTTTCAAAATGCAAACTTAAATTAAAAAAATACTTTAGGAGGTATAACACTAAATGCAATTAAGGGTGTATTGTTACTAACAAAAGCACTTTTTTCCAGGCTCCTCCGCAATCTTGAAAAAGAGATGATGCTTTAAGGATCAAAGTAAATCCTAAAGCAGCAATATCTTTATTTAAGCTTTCCCAGAAGGCTGAAAAAAGACTTGGTTGCTTTAAAAAAACAAGGAACAAAAAAGCTGTACAGTTCACGCAGTCTCAAGCACTTCTCAATATGATGCAATAGGATTGATTCCCTAGAAAGCATATTCTGGCTTACAGCCTTCTCAAATTATTTGTTTTGAGCTGGGAGGGATAAGTGCCAAGTAATGAGCCAAGCCGGGCTCTGAGTCACAATGCCCAAGGAGATATCAGAGTCAGGCTAAAGTATGTAGGTCAAGCAGAAGAACCACAACTGAAGCAAGTCCAGACAGGATCTCCTTACTTACAGGTAGTCCTTGCTTAACAACCCTATTTGGGACCAAAATTTCTGCTACTAACCAATTCAGTTGTTAGGCAAAACATCACATGACTGCACTGCTTAGCAGTTTTAGTAGTCCTGGTTGCACTTGTTAGGCCAGTACCATGCCACGGTAGGACCTCAGGCTTCTCCTGCCCTGCTGTGCTTGCCTGCACTTCATCTATCTTCTCCATTTCTGCTCTTTAGGCCACCCTGCACCCTGCACCCCACTACCCGTGCCAAGATTGCAGGTGTATTAGAAGCCTCACAAGACTTCAGGAAGGCTACACATGACCTTAGAAAGAGGATGTCACACTGCCAGCAACAGGAGGAAGAAGATAGCAAAGTTCAGATGGGGCAACAAGAGTGGTGGAGCAAAGGGCAGCATAGGCAGTGGAGCAAATGGTGCAGGGCAGCAGGGGTAGTGATTGCAGGGTGGCAAGGGTTGTGCAGCATGGGGCAGTCAAAAGAAAGAGGGGAAGGAAAATGGAGGGGGGGAGAAGTGTATCCCCTGATCATATATGCAGGTGGGATGCCAAGTGACTGAATGCTGACCACATGACCAAGGGGGCACTGCAATGGCCATAACTTCAAAGGCCAAACATAAGTATCATTCATTCAGTGTAATACTTCCTGTATTGTATACAAAGCAACACAAAACTAGATTTTTTTTTTGTGTTAAGGTCCAGAAACCAGTAGACACATGTAGTCCAGGTCTTCCATGTGTGTCAATCAACATTGGGTAGGATATGGAATCTGGTCAGCAGATCCTCCAACAAATCATAGGGTTTGGGATGAATTGCAACATGATAATATGGCTTTCAGAAGAATAGCAAAGTTCAACTTTTAGAGAACACTTTTATTTCAGAATGCGGTGTAGGTTGCTATTACCATATTCACACATTATTTTGAACCAGGTTAATGGCTAAGAGTACAGATCAATACTCATGGCTACTTCTCCATCCCAAATAATGTGCCTATATTCCCTGATTAGATAAGGGGCAAAGCAACATACAGGGTTTATTTCCTAGCCAGGAAGAGGAAATAGAAGGGGGTAAGTCCTGAAAAGTGAGATAATTGCTGCAAGCATGTGATGAAAGCCTCAACCCTTTTTTAAACCTGTTTCTGTTCCTACACTTTGCCATCTAGGATACAAAGACAGCAACTAGGAATTAGGTTTAATCTGAAATTCAGGTGAGTACAAAATAAAATTATTTATAATTTATAAACTGGATATTTCACTTGGCATTAAGAGATTATAATTAAAAATAAATCACCAAGCTGTTTTCAAATTATGCTATCAACGTACAAAAGCATCATGTCTCAAAGGCCTGCAGTTCTTACCAATCAATTTAATGAAAGGATTTCTCTTTTTAGCTTCTTTCATCAGCCACCATTCATAGCCACGCAAATAATTTTCATCATTTTCATAATGCATATGGGAGGGTTCAGTGCCATCTAGGAAAGGAAAACAAACTTATCTTTGTATTTCATTAAATGCAAGACCTTCAACTATTTTTACTGCAGCATATTTCATAAAACATATGAATCTACATTTGTTCAATGAAACTGAATATGAAAACATTATTCAAGTTTAGCCCACAAGATAATGTCAAGGGCAAAAGCATTAATACTGGTAAATGTCTACATTACATTCACCTTTATAATATTTATTTTAAAAGCATAATTGTATGACTAACTAGTAATAACAAATTACAAAGTACAAAGTACTTGCTCAGTAGAAAACTATTATGTGTCAAGAACAGTCACTCTTTTCTTTTAGAGATAAGTTTCAAAATGGAACTTTAAAAATGGAACAACTGTAAGCATGATACCAAATTTCAAATTGGATTTAGAGTTTTCTTCTATAAACAGTCACTTATAGGCAGTGATGCACCCTAACTGGCAACTAGCCAGATCTTTAAATTGTCCTTCAGTTACAGTATTTACCATTGGTAGATACTAAATCCTTTTAATATGATTGCTTTACCACGGGCTAAACTTGTTTTTCCACTTTCCAAGTGACTGAAATAAAGTTGTTATAAGGAGGAACCTCACAGTTCTAATAGTTGGCACCATATTTACTTGCTGGAGTTTTTTTTTTTACAGAGAAATTGGCCCTATTTTGTTCAATTAGTGAAGATAATACAATCTTACATGGAGGGAAGTAGGGAAAATGCATGTTATATCATGCAAAACTTAAATGAGCAAGTTTGCAAGTATCACTTAGAATTAAGGACCTATTAATACATTGTCCAATATTAACCCAGCACATATTGGATTATTACAGGATTTCCCATGCGTACCTCCTAGAATATATGCAAGAAAGGAATGCAGAAGTGGGTTATAAAGAAACAATTCATTTGCAGAACATGAAATATCAGCACAATTACCCCAAAGGATCCCATTCACTGATACTACAAACTTTTCCTGCAAAACCCAAATTCAAATACCTGTAGACTGTGCATCACCACCAATCTCTACTTTGAGGAGCTGTAATGAGGCACCAAAATTTGGCTTGAAAGAAGAGAATAAGAAATAAAAGGTGTTAATGTTTCTGTTTGGTAAACAACATTCCACTGTTATCAAACCCATTTTAATAGGTTTTTCTCCTAATTAACATGAACTCTGTCTCCTCATGATTCTAAAAAGAATGATTACACTATTTCCTCCCTCCCATATTTTATGCAAGTGATAACACTCTACATTGGCTTTCCTTCCTTCCTTCCTTCCTCCCTCCCTCCCTCCCTCCCTCCCTTCCTTCCTTCCTTCCTTCCTTCCTTCCTTCCTTCCTTCCTTCCTTCCTTCCTTCCTTCTCATCAGGGTTAACTTTCTTAAAACGTTCCATTTATTTCTCAAAACATCCTATTGTTTCAGATGGTTCAGCCAGGCATATCAATTCACTAAGTAGGATTCACACATCCTAGTGAATTAATTCACATGGAATGCTAAGATCTAACTATGATTTACAAATCCTAATACCTAGTCCATATTTCAACTGCAAAACTCCAAAAGACTATTAGATGGAAGCAAAGAGTTAGCATTTATAATTTTGCTGGCTTCTAGGATATTGCCTGAATTTCTGTAGCTCACAAATGGTATATCAACATACTATGGCTTAGTACAGTGATGGTGAACTAAGATATATATGTCAAAGGTGACACGCCACAGTATTTTGGTGGACACACCCGCATTTACTAACATCCAACATCAATTCTTCTCAAAAGCATGCCCCATTCTTGAGTGAAAGATTGAGACTGCAGAGGTCACTCAAGAATGGCGTGTGCTCTCCTGTGCTCTCTAGAAGTTGTACAAGAGGGTCATACTCTTCCACCCCCTTCAGACCCTCCACTTTTTGAGTGGCATCAGTAGCACCAGGACTGAAGATAAGGTCTGGGTGTCTACTTCAATTCTAGCATTGGCGCTGTCACTGAATGCTGTTGTTTAGAGTGGCTTAGATGGGAGGAAGATAGAGAAATATTTCTCTTTTGTTTGTGTGTGTGTGTGTGTGTGTGTGTGTGTGTGTGTGCGCGCGCGCGCGATGCCAACAAAGTCAAGTTAGGCATTTCTCAAAATTTTGATATGCCAAGCCAAAAAGTTTTCTCTCACTGGTTTATGTACAATGTGAATTTAATCTCTGCTTCTATTCTGGACTACTTCAGAAAGTTCAACAGACTAGATTTGATTTTTCCACAGGTAGTCCCTGCTTAATGACAGTAGTTGGGATTGGAATTCTGATTGCTAAGCAATGTGGTCATAATGTACAACATTAGCAACGGTGGTCCCTGATGTCATTAGGTAAGAATTGTGGGTCATTAAGCCAGGATGACAGGCAGGTAAGTAATTGCTACTGGGTAGGGGAAGGTACATTCTATTTTATTTGTTTATTTATTTATCAAATTTATGTAGCCACCCATCTCACCAAAAGTGACTCTGGGTGCCGCACAACAGTGAGATAAACAACAATACAACAACCACAGATATAAAATGTTTCACATTAATATCATAAAAAACAAAGGTACACAACCATAGGCGATGAGAGGAATGAAAATGGCAAACACAACAAAAGAGCCTCTTAGCAAGTCTCCAGCCTCCTGAGAGCTCCAGACAACATAACATAACTAGGTCTTGAGGACCTTTCAGAATATGAAACTTTTTTTCATATTTCTACCACTCTCATTTACATCACAGCATTTTTGTTAATACTTTTAAGGAAAACAAAGTTCTACCTTAAAGTCATTCTAAGGCAATAATTACCTTAAAAAGATAATCTAAAATCTGAGATCGATAGGGTTCTGGGTAATTCACTAAAAGGCGTGAGGTAGCCTAGAAAAAAATTAGAAAGAAAATTGTTTGGAATTAATATACATAATACCACTGATCAGACATATTTTTATGATAATCATATTTATGCCCATTTTCTCATGGTTCTTTCATTATTCATTATCTTCATAAAATCCTCTCCTAGCCTCTGCATATGTCCTCGTCAAATACTTAATTTAAAAGATAGCAGCTAGCCAACGGTGGCTGATCCCAAAATATTAAGTAGGATCAAATGTGGAGAGCAACAAAAAAAATCCCAGATCTCTGTGGATTTGACAAGGAATTCAGAAAACAAAACTCAAAGGAAGGCAGTAACAAATTTCTTCCAATTTCTTGCCAAAGAAAATCAAAGGGATTTGTCCAAGAAATAAGAAAATATTAGAAACAAGGGTTCAACTTGAGTGTGTCTTTATTTTACCTAATAATATCTTACTTTTACCCTACTTGTCTTATCAGTTTGTATTATCTTCCTATACTTTACTACTCACAATGACATGATATACCCTTGCTTGTCCACTCTTGACTCTAATCACTTCTTTCTCCTGCCTCCAAATTCTGATCTGGAAATAACCTGTCTCCTAGTTATTTTAGAAAACCAATGTACAAAGCTTCACCCATTGAAATCCAAATGGCAAAAAGTCACCTCCAGCTTTTTAAAAAAAAAGGATGTTTGTTTGCTTGTTTCTCTCTCTCCTCTGCCCCCCACTGATCAAAGCCGGAGCATATATCTTAATTTTAAGTACATTGTGCAACACACTTGCCCAATTATGTCTGTTTCTTTACTCCCTACCTGATTAAATGGCTACTCAACTTGGGACAATAACATCTATCTGTTAGGTATTATAAGTTCTGTAGGGAAACCCTGTTCGCAAAGCAAGCATCCTCATTGGAAAAATAAAATATAAAAATGCCATGCAAGTTATAGCAACTTTCCCTGGAAGCTATTTATTATTTATGTACAGTATTATATGCATCTAATATATGAACAATAAATTGAGTTAATATGTACGTATAATATACGAACTAAATGAAGTAACAACCACGCTCAGATCCCCTTAGAGGCATTTCCTGTAAAAAGAATCTTGACAGCTCAGGTCTCTTTTCAGGAGACGCCTCTGAGTGCCGAACGGGTTCTCTATTTTGCCTTTGGGATCTGAGCACGGTTGCTACAGCACTTCATCCCCAAGGTAAGCAGAGGACACGGGACTACGGTGATCAGCGGTGCTCCCACAAGGAAGCGACCTGAGCTTCAGGGTCCTCAGATTCGCAGGTTCTTTCTGGGCAGATTTCCGTCAGAACTGAAAAGCCTCCCCGCTTCCGGGCCAACACCAACGCCACCCCCAACGGAGCACAGTTTGTCCGACCCACTCCAAGCCCGCGCAGTGGGCTCCGTTCACCCACCCCGCCGCCGCTAACGGCTCCGATGCCATCGAATTGCCGCCCCAGCCCGACGGCATCATCCAGCCAGTAATCGTCGCTCTGCCAAGCAGCCGCTCTGCATCCCAGCAGCCAGACCAAAGACCAAAGCCGCATTCTGGCAGGTCGAAGGAGCTGCCGCGCTCAGGAGGACTAGGGACGGAGACCCGACTGCATCCCCTCTCTCGGAGGAAATCCGCGGGAGGTCGGCTGCAGCGTCGCTCCAGATCCCCAGCACAGTCATGTGACACGCGATCACCTGACCAGGCGGGCAACTGGCAGCGCGGAAAGAAAAGGGAGCGAAGTCTTTGAGTGGCGGTGCAGCAGCTCTGTGTCCCCCCCTCCCTCCGTCCCTCGCCTCAGCGATGACGTAACCTCGGAATCATTCCGTTCGAGGTCACGTGCGGGCACTGTCAAGGAAGAGGGCTTGTGTCCAGCGGAGATCGGGATCCTTACGATTTTGACCGTTGCGTATTAATGGCACTGTGCGCCCCTGGGGAGTTTAAAGATTAAAGTGCCTTGCAGTGATTTTAACAGGAAATTACAATCACTATTACTTGGAATAAAGTAGGAAAAGCATGCAGAGCATGGCTTCTGGAATTGGTTCCACCTCTCTAACCACAGGAAGATTTTATTTCCTTGGGTGTAACGACGTACAATGGGGAGCCGGTCCCGTGTGTGTTTGCTCTTCCCTCCACACTTTGGACGACTCTGCCCTCTCTCTCTCTTCCTCCCTCCCTCCTTCCCTCCCTCCACCGAATGTAGTCCTCTTCCATGCTGTTTGGGGAGGGTTGTGCTGCTGATGGACAGAGTCCTGAGCCCCGTATTTTTTTCCCATATTTGTACTAGAACAAGTCCACAAAAATATCCTATTTTCAGATGGGAAATAGTCTCGTATGAAACTTTAATGAAAGGTCCATTCCATCTGTTCAGTCTTTATTGCAAGTAATTGTTTTTGAGAAAGCGATGGCTTCGTATATTTTAAAGTAAAGAAACTTTAGACCAGTTGATCCACCTACGGTGTATGTTTTTTAAATGCAGATGTGTAGTCATCAGGTGTGTACATTCATCAAGAGTCGCCTTGGCGAGATGGGCAGCATTGAAGTTTAATAATAAATATATAGTGTCCGTAATGTCAGAAATCTAGTGTCAGTAATGTCAGAAATCTAGTTGCCTTGAACACATCACCGAAGGGATTCTATCTTGGGAAAGAAGATTTTGAAATACCAGGTTTGAAGTATTATAAGATAACAAATCTGTAAGCACTAACAAGAATCTTAATTCTTAATTAAAATCTTAATTCAGATATTCATTAGAATGCATTTTAAGTGCATAGTGCTTTACTAAGTGCTTTAAAACGTGAGTTGTTATGCATGCATTTTTTTCTTTCAGTTTATGAGAATAGTCTGGATTCTTTTAGAATGATGTGTGGTGGCTTGAATGTTTTGCTTAGGTCAGGAACCTTCTCTGGGTGTATAATAGATGCTAGCAATTGTTGAAAGAAAAATCATCAGGTTCAGTCCAAGCTGGGAGTAAACAAAATGGAGACTAAGGTTGTTGTTTATTTAGTTGCCAGAAACCTTAGTGACACAGCATGTTTCTGGGGTGGCTGACAAAATGGAGCTGGGAGTGGTGGGTTTTTATACCTTCTTGGGCTTTGTATTTGAGGTTGTTCCTGTTCCTGTGCAATTACTTTGACCTGAGCTTGAGTGTGCCCTTTTGGAATTATAATGGTGGTGGGTTAATCCTATTATGTCCTAGAGCAGGAGCTCCCAACCCCCGGTTCATGGACCAGTACCGGGCTGTGGTATCCCAGCAACTGATCCGCACAAACAAGCAAAGCCCCATGGAGATGCAGGCAGCACACAAAATCATGCACCATCCGGTCCGCAGAAAAACCACTCTCCACGAAACTGGTCTCTGGTGCCCAAAAGGTCGGGGACCTGTATCCTAAAGGTTATGTTCCTGTCCTTGGAGTCTTTGTTTTTCTAATCCCATCAGCTCAAACTTTCTCTGTGGCTGTGGCTGAAGGCATTTTGCTTATGAATAGGTGGCCTCAAATCTGCACTTCTAAAAGCTGGCTTGCTTGGGGAAAAGAGACTGGGGGCTGGTTTCTGCCTAAGATTTTTCTCCATTATTCCTTTGGGGAAATATAATATTCTGCCTTTTTTAATATCCCCAAAAATATTTCCTTCTCTAGGAGGGGGGTACTGACTTCCAACACTATGTTCTCTGCTTTGAACAATTCCGGCTGATGATTTGGTTCTGTAGTTCTGTTTCCAAACCCTCTTTAAACCCAAGCTCTAAAGCAGGGGTGTCAAACTTGCAACATCACGTGACATGTCGTGACGTATCATGACTTTTTTCCCATTGCCAGCAATGGGGTGGGTGCGGTTTCGCTATGATGGATCTGGCCCGCGGGCCAGCAGTTTGACACCCTTGCTCTAAAGTGTTTCCTTTCTAAATTTGGCAGACCTATATTGCCTCTATTCTACTATAATAGTAGTACTTAGTCAGATTGATACACATACTGAGATCTCATTATTATATCCTTCAGCTTCATAGTGCTGAGTCACTTCACCAACCATTTTGAATTGGTTTGTCTTGCACAGGTCAGGAGATCACAGCAATGATCTTTAAGCTTCTCCTGAGCAGGACCCAATGTAAATCACACAAGTTTAACATTTTATACTGTTTGATGCATGGGGATGCCTTAATCCTGTGGTAAATGGCTCATCTGGCTATGGTTATGTAGTGGTTACATCTCATTTCTGTAGAAGCCGTGGACCTATTAGAACAGTCTTCCCAAAAGATCTGTTGATCAAATTGGACTTCAAGAGGACTTGGGCAGGTTGGTGGTTAATTCCACTAATAATATGTTAATGCTCTAAAATAGGGGACTATATAAGGCTATTCATAATAATCACTTCTAATTTCTGTCATGCTTCACAAATGACTCCTTGGTTTACAAACGTAGGGAGCTGAAAAAGCAAGTTAGAGGGCTAAAGAGTAGGTGGAAGATGACTCAGATCAGGAAGATACAGCATAAAATCCACTTGAGAACATACATTGTGGTGATACATGCAATATACTGCATTGGTAAGCTCAGTGCTTGCTGGGCTATTCAGGCTGTCCTCCTTTCAACTTCCAACACTTAATCATAGAATCTCTAGTGTTTTGAGGTTTTGTTGGATTTTTGTTTTGTTGTTTTGGGGTTTGGTTTAGTTTGTTTTCTTGCTGATAAAATCTCAAGCTTATTCAATCTTGCATGAATGCCAGCATTAATGCAGACTCAGTTATGTTCTGTAGGTGTCTAACAATGATTCCTGTATGATTAGAATGCATAATTTCCACATGTGATATCTGAAAATGTGGACAGGATGTTGGGAGTGGTACCTTAATCAGCCATTCTCTTAATTCTTGGCTTGTAATTTCTAGCCAGGGGTTATTAAAAATGTTATGGTTTGTATCATCAGAACTCCTCTCTGGAACGCGGAATGCCTCCTTACTTAAAAGAGATAAGAATCTCTTATCTTAGAATGCATCCTGATGAATTACATTTAGAGAATTACAGATGAAAAATGGAAGAAATTCCAGAAAAGGAGAAAAAGGATAGAACGGGTTCTATAAGAAGAAAACATTGATGTATACAGTACAAATAATATATCAGTAATTCTGTTAGTAATAGTATAGAGCAGAATTGTTCAAATAGTAATAGTATAATAGTAATAGCAATACAAGTAGTCCTCACTTAATAATTGCCCTGTTTAACAACCATTCAAAATTACAACAATGCTGAAAAGTAACTTATGACGCATTCTTGCACTTAATAATGGCTACAGCATCCCCATAGTCACATGATGGAGATTTATGTGCTTTACAACCAACAGGTGTTTTAAAAGTGTCCCAGCATCCCACAGTCACGGGATTGCCATTGGCACAGCTTCTGACGAGCAGAGTCAATGGAGAAGCTGGCAGTAAAATCACAAGACACAGTCACCTGGAGCCTCGCTTAATGATCCAAGTGATTCACTTAACAACCATAGAGGAAGTGAGCTTGTAAAGCAATAACAGTTACCTGTTGTCTTGCTTAATGACCATGACACTTAGCAATCAGGTTGCCAGTCCCAATTGTCACCCTTAAATGAGGGCTATCTGTAGTAATAGAAGTACTATATGTGTAGGTTAGAGGTAATACAGCAGGATGCATGTATATATACATCACTTTTATACTTTTGATTGTGCCAAATCAGAAGCTTCCCCATCCCTTTTAGGGACCTATATAGAAACCACCTGGTCCAGAGTTCAGTGCTTTTATTTCTTGCATCTGGATCAATCTAATTGGGCATTGCGTTTAAAAAAAGAACCTGTGACATAGAGGGAATATGGTTCTTGGCTGCTCAGCAACTTTTAATGTCATTAACTATGGCAGTTTTCTGGATCTCTTGGAATATCTGAGGTTGGAAGCTCTGTTTTTGTTATTATCTCCCATGGTTCTATCTTGAGGTACATTCTAGATAGGATCATTTGAAGAAAGCTTTAGAGTTCACAAGGTTAATTCTCTATGGAACAAAACTGTGACTGAATCTGGATGTTCTACTTTGGATACCACAAAGTCTCCTCCCAGAAGGTAACAAGGAAAACAGGTTGTGAAGAGGATGTGTAGTGTCCCAGACAATCTTACGGACCCTNTTAAATGAGCAAGTTTGCAAGTATCACTTAGAATTAAGGACCTATTAATACATTGTCCAATATTAACCCAGCACATATTGGATTATTACAGGATTTCCCATGCGTACCTCCTAGAATATATGCAAGAAAGGAATGCAGAAGTGGGTTATAAAGAAACAATTCATTTGCAGAACATGAAATATCAGCACAATTACCCCAAGGGATCCCATTCACTGATACTACAAACTTTTCCTGCAAAACCCAAATTCAAATACCTGTAGACTGTGCATCACCACCAATCTCTACTTTGAGGAGCTGTAATGAGGCACCAAAATTTGGCTTGAAAGAAGAGAATAAGAAATAAAAGGTGTTAATGTTTCTGTTTGGTAAACAACATTCCACTGTTATCAAACCCATTTTAATAGGTTTTTCTCCTAATTAACATGAACTCTGTCTCCTCATGATTCTAAAAAGAATGATTACACTATTTCCTCCCTCCCATATTTTATGCAAGTGATAACACTCTACATTGGCTTTCCTTCCTTCCTTCCTTCCTTCCTTCCTCCCTCCCTCCCTCCCTCCCTTCCTTCCTTCCTTCCTTCCTTCCTTCCTTCCTTCCTTCTCATCAGGGTTAACTTTCTTAAAACGTTCCATTTATTTCTCAAAACATCCTATTGTTTCAGATGGTTCAGCCAGGCATATCAATTCACTAAGTAGGATTCACACATCCTAGTGAATTAATTCACATGGAATGCTAAGATCTAACTATGATTTACAAATCCTAATACCTAGTCCATATTTCAACTGCAAAACTCCAAAAGACTATTACATGGAAGCAAAGAGTTAGCATTCATAATTTTGCTGGCTTCTAGGATATTGCCTGAATTTCTGTAGCTCACAAATGGTATATCAACATACTATGGCTTAGTACAGTGATGGTGAACTAAGACATATATGTCAAAGGTGACACGCCACAGTATTTTGGTGGACACACCCGCATTTACTAACATCCAACATCAATTCTTCTCAAAAGCATGCCCCATTCTTGAGTGAAAGATTGAGACTGCAGAGGTCACTCAAGAATGGCGTGTGCTCTCCTGTGCTTTCTAGAAGTTGTACAAGAGGGTCATACTCTTCCACCCCCTTCAGACCCTCCACTTTTTGAGTGGCATCAGTAGCACCAGGACTGAAGATAAGGTCTGGGTGTCTACTTCAATTCTAGCATTGGCGCTGTCACTGAATGCCGTTGTTTAGAGTGGCTTAGATAGGAAATATTTCTCTTGTGTGTGTGTGTGTGTGTGTGTGTGTGTGTGTGCCATGCCAGCAAAGTCAAGTTAGGCATTTCTCAAAATTTTGATATGCCAAGCCAAAAAGTTTTCTCTCACTGGTTTATGTACAATGTGAATTTAATCTCTGCTTCTATTCTGGACTACTTCAGAAAGTTCAACAGACTAGATTTGATTTTTCCACAGGTAGTCCCTGCTTAATGACAGTAGTTGGGATTGGAATTCTGATTGCTAAGCAACGTGGTCATAATGCACAACATTAGCAACGGTGGTCCCTGATGTCATTAGATAAGAATTGTGGGTCATTAAGCCTATAGGATGACAGGCAGGTAAGTAATTGCTACTGGGTAGGGGAAGGTACATTCTATTTTATTTGTTTATTTATTTATCAAATTTATGTAGCCACCCATCTCACCAAAAGTGACTCTGGGTGCCGCACAACAATGAGATAAACAACAATACAACAACCACAGATATAAAATGTTTCACATTAATATAAAAAACAAAGGTACACAACAATAGGCGATGAGAGGAATGAAAATGGCAAACACAACAAAAGAGCCTCTTAGCAAGTCTCCAGCCTCCTGGGAGCTCCAGACAACATAACATAACTAGATCTTGAGGACCTTTCAGAATATGAAACTTTTTTTCATATTTCTACCACTCTCATTTGCATCACAGCATTTTTGTTAATACTTTTAAGGAAAACAAAGTTCTACCTTAAAGTCATTCTAAGGCAATAATTACCTTAAAAAGATAATCTAAAATCTGAGACCGATAGGGTTCTGGGTAATTCACTAAAAGGCGTGAGGTAGCCTAGAAAAAAATTAGAAAGAAAATTGTTTGGAATTAATATACATAATACCACTGATCAGACATATTTTTATGATAATCATATTTATGCCCATTTTCTCATGGTTCTTTCATTATTCATTATCTTCATAAAATCCTCTCCTAGCCTCTGCATATGTCCTCGTCAAATACTTAATTTAAAAGATAGCAGCTAGCCAACGGTGGCTGATCCCAAAATATTAAGTAGGATCAAATGTGGAGAGCAACAAAAAAAATCCCAGATCTCTGTGGATTTGACAAGGAATTCAGAAAACAAAACTCAAAGAAGGAAGGCAGTAACAAATTTCTTCCAATTTCTTGCCAAAGAAAATCAAAGGGATTTGTCCAAGAAATAAGAAAATATTAGAAACAAGGGTTCAACTTGGGTGTGTCTTTATTTTACCTAATAATATCTTACTTTTACCCCACTTGTCTTATCAGTTTGTATTATCTTCCTATACTTTACTACTCACAATGACATGATATACCCTTGCTTGTCCACTCTTGACTCTAATCACTTCTTTCTCCTGCCTCCAAATTCTGATCTGGAAATAACCTGTCTCCTAGTTATTTTAGAAAACCAATGTACAAAGCTTCACCCATTGAAATCCAAATGGCAAAAAGTCACCTCCAGCTTCTAAAAAAAAAAAGGATGTTTGTTTGCTTGTTTCTCTCTCTCCTCTGCCCCCCACTGATCAAAGCCGGAGCATATATCCTAATTTTAAGTACAATGTGCAACACACTTGCCCAATTATGTCTGTTTCTTTACTCCCTACCTGATTAAATGGCTACTCAACTTGGGACAATAACATCTATCTGTTAGGTATTATAAGTTCTGTAGGGAAACCCTGTTCGCAAAGCAAGCATCCTCATTGGAAAAATAAAATATAAAAATGCCATGCAAGTTATAGCAACTTTGCCCTGGAAGCTATTTATTATTTATGTACAGTATTATATGCATCTAATATATGAACAATAAATCGAGTTAATATGTACGTATAATATACGAACTAAATGAAGTAACAACCACGCTCAGATCCCCTTAGAGGCATTTCCTGTAAAAAGAATCTTGACAGCTCAGGTCTCTTTTCAGGAAACGCCTCTGAGTGCCGAACGGGTTCTCTATTTTGCCTTTGGGATCTGAGCACGGTTGCTACAGCACTTCATCCCCAAGGTAAGCAGAGGACACGGGACTACGGTGATCAGCGGTGCTCCCACAAGGAAGCGACCTGAGCTTCAGGGTCCTCAGATTCGCAGGTTCTTTCTGGGCAGATTTCCGTCAGAACTGAAAAGCCTCCCCGCTTCCGGGCCAACACCAACGCCACCCCCAACGGAGCACAGTTTGTCCGACCCACTCCAAGCCCGCGCAGTGGGCTCAGTTCACCCACCCCGCCGCCGCTAACGGCTCCGATGCCATCGAATTGCCGCCCCAGCCCGACGGCATCATCCAGCCAGTAATCGTCGCTCTGCCAAGCAGCCGCTCTGCATCCCAGCAGCCAGACCAAAGACCAAAGCCGCATTCTGGCAGGTCGAAGGAGCTGCCGCGCTCAGGAGGACTAGGGACGGAGACCCGACTGCATCCCCTCTCTCGGAGGAAATCCGCGGGAGGTCGGCTGCAGCGTCGCTCCAGATCCCCAGCACAGTCATGTGACACGCGATCACCTGACCAGGCGGGCAACTGGCAGCGCGGAAAGAAAAGGGAGCGAAGTCTTTTGAGTGGCGGTGCAGCAGCTCTGTGTCGCCCCCCTCCCTCCGTCCCTCGCCTCAGCGATGACGTAACCTCGGAATCATTCCGTTCGAGGTCACGTGCGGGCACTGTCAAGGAAGAGGGCTTGTGTCCAGCGGAGATCGGGATCCTTACGATTTTGACCGTTGCGTATTAATGGCACTGTGCGCCCCTGGGGAGTTTAAAGATTAAAGTGCCTTGCAGTGATTTTAACAGGAAATTACAATCACTATTACTTGTAATAAAGTAGGAAAAGCAATGCAGAGCATGGCTTCTGGAATTGGTTCCACCTCTCTAACCACAGGAAGATTTTATTTCCTTGGGTGTAACGACGTACAATGGGGAGCCGGTCCCGTGTGTGTTTGCTCTTCCCTCCACGCTTTGGACGACTCTGCCCTCTCTCTCTTTTTCTTCCTCTTCCTCCCTCCTTCCCTCCCTCCACCGAATGTAGTCCTCTTCCATGCTGTTTGGGGAGGGTTGTGCTGCTGATGGACAGAGTCCTGAGCCCCGTATTTTTTCCCATATTTGTACTAGAACAAGTCCACAAAAATATCCTATTTTCAGATGGGGAATAGTCTCGTATGAAACTTTAATGAAAGGTCCATTCCATCTGTTCAGTCTTTATTGCAAGTAATTGTTTTTGAGAAAGCGATGGCTTCGTATATTTTAAAGTAAAGAAACTTTAGACCAGTTGATCCACCTACGGTGTATGTTTTTTAAATGCAGATGTGTAGTCATCAGGTGTGTACATTCATCAAGAGTCGCCTTGGCGAGATGGGCAGCATTGAAGTTTAATAATAAATATATAGTGTCAGTAAGTGATACAGTAATGTCAGAAATCTAGTTGCCTTGAACACATCACCGAAGGGATTCTATCTTGGAAAAGAAGATTTTGAAATACCAGGTTTGAAGTATTATAAGATAACAAATCTGGTTACCTTCGAGACCTGGTTACCTTCGAGACCGCCTCCTGCCACAGATTACCCCCCACCGACCTGTACGCTCTCACAGAGTGGGTCTCCTCAGGGTGCCGTCAGCCAGACAGTGCCGGCTGGCGACCCCAAGGGGGAGGGCCTTCTCTGTGGGAGCCCCCACCCTCTGGAACGAACTGCCCCCAGAGATCAGGGTGATCCCTGATCTCCCNGGTTCTATCTTGAGGTACATTCTAGATAGGATCATTTGAAGAAAGCTTTAGAGTTCACAAGGTTAATTCTCTATGGAACAAAACTGTGACTGAATCTGGATGTTCTACTTTGGATACCACAAAGTCTCCTCCCAGAAGGTAACAAGGAAAACAGGTTGTGAAGAGGATGTGTAGTGTCCCAGACAATCTTACGGACCCTGCTCAAGCAACGCTTATGTGCTATGTCCTGGATGGAAGGGAGGGAACTGCCAATGATATTTTCAGCCATCCTCACCACTCTCTGCACCGCCTTCCTGTCTGAAGCAGTGATGCTTATAAACCAGACTATGATGCTGTATGACAGGATGCTCTCGATCGTCCCTCTGTAGAAAGTGGTAAGGACAGGGGAAGGAAGATGTGCTTTTCTCATGCGATGCAGAAAATGCAGGCGATGCTGTGCCCGCTTTCTGGCTAGTAGCTAAGCACAGAAAATTGTCAGCCAATGGTCTTCTCTTATTTCCTTCCCAAGCTAGCTAAGAACAAAGTGCCATGTTTGATGCTTTCAGCTGCACTGGGATACACCTAAAAAAATTACTTTTTTCATTTCACATATAAAAAAGATAGTAAGTTATCAACAGCATCCTCTTGTCTGTTCCATTGTTTTATTATGAAACTACGTGAAAGAAACGGGATTGTTTAAAAAATAACAAATAAATACCTGAAAACTCTCCAAAGTGTTCCCACAAACCATGAAGGCCTTCCCCTCTTCTGGTGCACCAGCACATCTGCACTGGGTTTCTTTTCCTAACCATGTCAGCATATTACTACAATGGGATCTCAAAAGCAGAAGACAGACCAAATAATTCTTACAAATGAGAAAATAGGTCGGTGATAGAGATTTTTTTTTAAAAAAAATGAATTTATTGGCTTAAAAGGGCATTTTTTTCTTTCTCCACATGTACAAGATAAGTGGCACTGCTTGCAATTATAATACTCTATAATTACTGAGAAGTGATTCCACCCCACTGCTATGACTATTCTTTCATATCTCCAAAGGATCTCTGTACTGAACACATACTGGCTGCCAATTTGTTTCAGCGTGAAATATAAAAAGGTGGGAAATATGGATTCAAGCTGTTTGACCAAATGGTTGCTTCTATATGACCCTACCACACGTCACTGATCACTGATATATTTTGAGGATGATACCCTAAAGCTGCCGCAGGGTCTCTTTTTGCAATATGGTTACAAGCTGTTTCTACTAGCTGAGGTCTCTCTATTGAATTGAGGGGATTAATCTTTTTAGGTTTTCTAAACATTTTTCTAAACATTTTTAAACTAGTATATTATTTATTATTTTAATTTTGGTTTTAATATTTCTGTTTTTAATTCTAATTTTATTATTTTCAGTATTTAAATACCAACATTTAATGATAAACAAAACCAAAATAATTAATTTTAATTATTTAAAATTAAATAATTTAGTTAAAGGAAAGGTATACAATAATATGGCTATCCAAAGCAAAATAATAAATAAGTTTGATCTTTCTTTGGCCTGAAATCACACTGACCTTGTGTAAAAGACTGAAAGATAATTGCTTCTAATCTAGAAAAATTAATTATTTATGCTTTGTAACATGTAGGTTATAAAAGATGAACCAGACAGTCTTAGTGACAAAATGTCACTTTTGTTTCCTCATTTTAATTACTAGGCGTTTAACCCTATCTAGTATCACTTTAATTGGACAACAATCTTGAGCAATCTTTCTTAGAAGAATGTTCAATTGAGCAAAGTAAGACTTACTCCCTAGCCAAAATCTGTAGCATTGGCTCAAAAAAGTCTAGAATTGCTTATTATCACAACAAAAATAAATGATATTTGTTTCCAAAGTAAGCTTGTTTTGGATAAAGAGGCTGCAAATTGTCTAGTCTTGTGACACAGTTGTTCCAAATGTATTGCATATATTGCTGGGGGGGGGAAGGGTTCAAGTAAGTTTAATTCTGTATGTCAGTTATGACATGTATCAAATGAAGGCCATTTATTTTGCTCTCTATATGAGTAAGAGAAATCCACTAGCATTTCTCATGTCTCGGCACTTGTATGTCAAATCAAAAAAGAGACATGTGCAGTGAACCCAAAGCAAACTACACAGAGAAATATTTTTGTTGGATTTGGTTCATTGAAGCAACATCAAGTGATGAGCTGCAGGTGGTACTGTACTGGCACAAGTTATATTCTAAAGAAATTTAGAATATCATAAAGTAGGACCTGCTTTAGGTTGAGTAAGGCAAATTACCTTAATGTCATAAAAAGCAATGAACTTAATGGTTAGTTATTTTTATTTTTACAGTGTTTCTATTCTCAGAGGTAGTTCTGAAATTTTCTGATTCCAATAAAAAATTATGTCTGGCTTTCAGTAGTGCAATGCATTGGATTTCTGTTCTAAGGCTCTGAGCTTTCAGTTTTCATATCTAGGCTGCCAGCAACACATGATTTTATTTTATAGCAGACAACTCATGACCCCATTGGGTAATCAGTTCAGAGATATTTCCTTACCAGAATGCCTCCAGCAATGACAGAACTTCTAATGTACTGCCTTCACTGGAAAAGCTGGGACACACTTAAAGATGTACTTCCTTGAAAATAGCCCATGTTCAATTGTATAGTACAGTCAATCACCAGCATAAGAATTTTTTGTGACATTTTGTATTATGTCATATACTGTTTTATGATTATTTTTATGTCATAAAAAGTTTTAACAAAATTTGCCAAATTTCAATTCCATTGGAGTCATGGATTCCAGATTTTGGATACACTATGCAAGTTAGCCTATTTGAGGTACCTTGGAACCAGAAATGGTTGCCCTATAATGCACTGTTTCACCCAATTAAAGGCTACGGGGACAAAAGTTTTAATAGTATATAGATAAATGCTTCCTTTGTATATTGTTTATGATAATTAATAGATATGCACCTTGGCTTGGCAAAATGAAACAATTTCCAATGCTGTTGTACCCCTTGCCAGCAGTACCTTTTCAGAAGACTCATTTGCAGCCCTATTGGTCCATAGGAGAAAAATATTTAAGATTTAGAGGCGAGTGATACTGTATTTTTATCAGGATCCACAAAAAAGGATGTGCAAGATGTTGAGTCTCCAGAATTCTTCATTAGGCAAGACATTACACACAAAAAAAGGGAGAGAAACATTGGACCAGGTTTTTAAAACAGTTTAAGCCAGTTAAGCTCAAAGTTATTGCCAGAATGATTATTGTGAACTAAATGCAGAATATAGATGTTAGTATATAATTATGCTCAGTCTTCAAGAACAAAGGATATGATTGTTCCCTTTTCCAGCTTTGAGGTCACAACATCAGTTCACACAATTATAACTATGAATCATCAAGTCTTAGGCAATCTAAATAAGAAGTGAAACAATCTGAATTCTGCCGAAAGCTACAGAAATTAGTTGTTTGTCAGAAATTTAGCCTTTAAAAGACAGATCTTAATCTGGGTTTCATGTCATCATGGAAAAAAATCTATCTACTGTATGTGGTTTCTAGGAGTCAAAAACAATTTGATGGCAGATAAATCTGCAGCATAAATTTGAAGATGCAGCACCCAAATTTCCCAACTCTTTCTAAATTCTTTGCTATTCCTTGTAGAAACTACGGTAATTCCTACATTTTTAATCCGTATTTACGTATCTCCGAAAATCCAAGTTAAAACCCCTTTTTGTTGTTCTAATGTGATATATAAGAACATTGGACCAGATATTTGGATGGCTTCCTTTCTCCTGATCTTCAAGAATTTGGTGATGCCTTGGCTATTTTGTTATATTGTTTTTACTCTGTTTTTAAAGAATTATTTGCCACCCAGAATTATGTATTTGAAATTGGCAGCCATATAAATTCTATAAATAGATATATACATATGGCGGGATTGGTATGCCTGTCCTCTGAATGAGCAATTTTTAAATAGCAATAACGCTTAGATTTATATACCACTTCACAGTGCTTTACAGCCCTCTCTAAGCAGTTTATAGTCAGCATATTTCCACCCACAATCTGGGTCCTCATTTTACCGACCTCAGAAGGATTGAAGGCTGAGTCAACCTTGAGCCGGTGAGAATCAAACTGCTGGCAATTGGCAGAATTAGCCTGCAATACTGTATTCTAACTATTATACCACAATGGTGTTATGTTGGAATTTGGGTGCATATAATTGTTTATACTTGGCTTTAATTTTTGCATGTTATGTATTTGTTTTGATCCAAATTACAGATATGGGGAGTGTTCTGCCATCCATCATCTAGATAACTGGAGAAGCCCATAAACTCTGTAAATAAAATAATCACACTAATATCCTCTCCACTGGTTTGTAAGAGCTGAGAATATAAAAAGCTGGAAGGATTTTTTAAATATAATTATTAGGAAAAGCCTACAAAATGTTGAATGACTTGAGAAAATGAGGGGTTGAATGGAATATAATAAATAGAAATGTTCCAGACAACAGCTTATTTCATTGTAGACTTGACCTTATACTAGCTCTAAGCAGAGTCTGATTTTTAAAAAATCTTTTTTTCCCAGATAATAAACCTTGATGTTTTGCATTGTTTAAAAGAAGTGTAGCTTCTTCTTTTTGTTTCTGTGAATTGGGTGGAATTGTGCAAAAAATTTTGAGGCAGAACTGAGCTGTTTCCACATTAGTCGTACACTATGGTAACATAACAGTATTCTCATTTCTTAAAATGCCCACAGACTTACTTACAAATGGCTAGGACCATTAACTATGAGCAAGCACATCTATGCATGTGTTGAATTGCAGTCAAAGAAGTCATTGTGCCAGATAAGAGCCTATTTGAGAAATACATACATTAAAAGATATCAGGCTGAATTTGATACTAAACCAAGTTTGCTGACTGACAATTTTTATTTTTCCTTTTTTTTTTTTACAAACAAACATAATACACAATACATTTTTTCTTTTCCCTTAACAATACTATGTCCTATATCTCTTAAGTTTATTTACATTTATTTACATTACTCCTCATACATTTCTATTCCACAATTCTAGCCAGTTATAATACATGTCCCATATCTCGTAAAATTCTGTAGCTTCTTTGTCTTTTATTTCTAAGGAAAGTTTGTTCATCTCAGCACAGTCTAATATCTTACATATAATCATTGCATTTGTTGGTATGTTCTCCCTTTTCCAACATTGTGCATATGCAATGCGTGCTGCAGTTATAATATGTATAATGATGTATTGGAGTCGTTTCTCTATTTTTGGGTTAGTTATGCCTAATAAAAATATTTCAGGTTTGAGTTCAATTTGTTGTTTTGTTATTTCCTGTAACCATCTTCTTATCTGCTCCCAATAGGTCTTTGCTTTAGGGCATTGCCACGACATATGATAAAATGTTCCTTCTTTGTTTTTACATTTCCAACAACTCGGGTCCATATTTTTGTATATTTTAGCCAATCTCGCCGGTGCTAAATGCCATCTGTAGAACATTTTGTATTGGTTTTCCTTGTATGCAGTTGACAACGTTAATTTGTAATTTATGTTCCATGTTCTTTCCCATTCCTCTAATCCTATATTTCTACCTATGTTTCGGGCCCATGCTATCATCGGGCCCTTTACTATTTCTTCTTCCAATTCAATTTCTAATAGGAGTTTATAAGTTTTTGTTAAGAATTTTTCTCCCTTATTTGTCAATATTTTGTCCAATTGTTGTAATGTCCGACATAAACCAAGTTTGAATGGCAACAATACAAATTTTTGGATAATATAGCAGATGGGAGACCCTGGGGGAAGATGGGGAACAAACTTTTTAAACTTTTTTAAAATCCTGGAATGAATAATCTGCTGTGCATCAGAGCATTTGACAAGCTTTCTTTACCTTGGCAAACAAGTAAGGCTTTCATGTTTTAGTATTGCAGGAAAATCCCTCTGGGTTAGAGGATGTAGATAAAGAGGTTTTAATTATACATTAATTTTGATAAAACTCTATATTGTGCTACAGTATGTATTGGTGCTTTATTTTTAATATGTGAGTAAAAAAATTGGACGAGGATAACTCTATAGAGTAAAATAACAAATCCGAGACCTCCTGAGCAAAACTGGAAATTTTGTTCAAGAGTGTTGGGGTGGGGGCGGGGGTAGGGGAGCTAAACGTCTCCTCTAGACGGCTTCTCCTTTTTTTTTTCTGCCCGCAACAGTTTCCTGTTCTCTGTGAGAATCAAACATGCAAAGAAGCAGAACCACATTTCTCAAATTGTACCTTTCAGCATGGCTTCCTGAGAAATTGGAACAAGAATCTGCATAAAAAGTGAGAGATACAATAGTCAATTTTAGTTCAAAGGTAAGGAAAATTATTCCCTCTTGACCATTATAATATCAATTATTATTACTGCCGTAATTGGAACTGTGACTTTTAAATATAATTATATTAGTCATACTTTACTGATGATTTGGAAACCACATCACAGTTTTCCATTGTTAAGAGGTCTTGCTACCAGCTTTAAAATAATATATTGTAACTTAAGGGGCTGAGTGAGCTTTTTTTTTCTTTTTTTCTTTCTTATTTTTGAGGGGGGAGCCAGGAGTCAAGCAGGCATATTTTCTTTCATCAATCTCTCTAAAGCAAGGGTGAGAAAATTTTCATAGTCCCAGGTCTGAGACTATAGTTAGTGGGCCATGACTCATGTAGTTGTGGTCATCTGGCTTGGAGGCAGTTCTTCAATAGTTTAGTTTGGTTTGTTTTAAATGATAAACCTGTTACACCTATTGTAAAGCTGCATGAGAGTTTCCACATGTCTCCCAGTAGACAAGAGTAGGAAATGGAAGAAGCACCAAGCCAAATTTGGATGCTCTAGAAGAAATCTAGAAATCAGGATCTACCCTGATTGGACATCAGGAAATCTTTGGGTTGTAGGCATTGGAAAAGAACCCAGAGGGAAGCAGTAGCAAGCCATTTCAAAGCTCTAAGAGATTTGACTTTCCTTGTTAAAATTAAAAATAACCCCAAATCACTCAATGATTTGCAGCTCTCATTTCTGGGATCATTCCTGAGTTCTCATATAAGACCACTGAGAATTTGACAAATGATAATATCAACTTATACAGCAGGATTCCTAGAATCTCAAAATCTTAGCCATTTTTATTTAAAAATATGTGTACCTAATGCATGCAATGTATATATTTAGTTTCGTTTACTTTCAAATAGCACATAAAGCACCACAGATATTCTGGTTTAGATTAATGGCACAGTTGTTTAAGATTCCAGTCAGAAATCTTTCTTAAATCTCTTTGTAGATGTCCTGGGATCATCATCATGCAAACCTTGTATTTTGATATTGATTTGCAGTTCAGAAAATCAGTACCACCGAATTGGAAGAAGCCTTAGAGCTAAGGAGGTTTCATTATTGTGGTGTCCTCCTAATTAGGAATTGGGGACTTATGGAAGTCACTCACCCTGCCCAGTGCTCAGAATCTGCCAAAGTATTTCAATCCACTATTTGAAAACCTCCAGTGAAGAGGAACCACATTTTCACAGAACTGATTGACAGCTGCTACCATAAGGAAATTCTTTATGTTATATAACCTGAATCTACTTGGTTGTAGTTTCAACTATCTAATTCAAAAGCTGGCATAATATTCCAAGGCAGAATAGAATGGACTGATTACCTACTATGATCTGCACTGAATGTTGTTGGTAATATACAGTGGTGGGATTCAAATACCTGAACAACCGGTTCTCTGCATAGTTGCCACTTCCAGAAGTCCATTCTGAGCCAGGGAGTCCTCCCAGGCCCAGAACAGCCCTCCGGAAGTATGTAGATGCCACTTCTGGAAGTAAGTTCTGAGCCGGGGAAGCCTCCTAGGCCCAGAACAGGCCACCAGAAGTGTGTGGACGTCACTTCCAGAAGTCCGTTCTGAGCCAGAGAAGCTTCCCAGGCCCAGAACGGACTGCCGGAAATGCATGGACACCACTTCTGGTGGGCCATTCTGGGCCTGGGAGGCCTCCCTGGCTCAAAACAGACTTCCAGAAGTGGTGTCCACGCACTTCCCGAGGTCCGTTCTGAGCCTTGTGAAAAAGGGCTAGGGCATCAGCTGGTTCACCAGAGTCAACAAAAAATTAGCTACCAATTCTACCAAACTGATGCGAACCAGCTGAATCCCACCACTGGTAATATATCATATATACTATGTTCTTGGCTCCATGTATACTATGTTTTTCGCTCATGTTCAACTTATGTCTTACTAAAATGCTCAGATTCTTTACATAATTTAAACTATAAGCCATATTTTAAACCTATCTCATCATCTTATACCTATGCCACTCTCCCAAGATCATTCCCCCATTCCATTAAGATTATGCCAATATCATATTTATTGCAGTCTGAAGTGAAATTAAACCATTCTTAGCCTAAAACAGATATAATTGTTCCTTATTAAAAAAAAACACATCACAAAATAGAACATTATTGTAGTTATTGTCATAATAATGCCTATTTAGTAGACCTATAAAGGTTTTGCGAAAGCCAGTTTGGTGTGATGATTAATGCATAAAAGTGGAAACCAGGAGACTGCGAGTTCTAGTCTCACCTTGGGCATAAAGCCAGCTGGATGACCTTGGGCCAGTCACTTTCTCTCAGCTCTAGGAAGGAAGCAATGGCAAACCACTTCTGAAAAACCTTACCAAGAAAACTGCAGGAACTTGTCCAGGCAGTCTACAAGAATCAGACATGACTGAATGGAAAAAAAAATGTTGCTTATGGCTGATGCTTCTACATCCTCATACTTTATGAGTCTATTCCAATACCATTCCCATCACATACATACTCCTGGTTTTTACTTCCATTTTTTTCTCTTTTTGTTTAAATTATTTATTTCAATAAGCATATTCATTCTTTTGTTATGATACTAAGAAACAGAAAATATCTAATACTAGGGAAATAGTCTGAAAAATTCCCTCTGGTAATTTATCTCAATCATAGCCAGAATTTTTCAAGCTCTCAAGGGCTCTTAGTCTGTCAAATAAGCAAAAAGAGTGATGTCAGAGGCTGGAATATGTTTTGGTCCTGCATTTTGCAGCCTTGTGTGGACTATAGAATTACTTAAATGCAAGCAGATTCTTTCTTAGGTTCATAGATATACAGCTAGTTCTCATTTAATTGCCATTGTTCAGCAACCATTCAAAATTACAGTGGTGCTGAACAAAGGGACTTACAACCTGTGCTGAAGTTCTGGCCATAGCAGTACCACCATGGTCACCTAATTGTGATATGGGTGCTTGGCAACCCATTCACACACACAACTGGTTGCGAAGTAGCCCGTGATCATGTGATTGCTATTTGCAATCTTCCTGCTGGCTTCCCCAGAAAGCCAATGGGAAAGCTAGCACTCAAGGCTGAAAGTTGTTGGCACCTGCTGTGGTTTCTGGGGATTGGCTGAAAAAGGTCTATCCCAAAATTGAAGCAGGATTTTGGTACAGAGCATTTAAAACACAGGGCATTTACAATCACCACCACCCCAAGCCAGAGGGAGACTTCTTGTCTCTGGGGTCTGGATCCAAACACTCTGTGCTGTAAACACTCTATGCTGAAAACACTCTGTGTCAAAATCCTGCTCAGATTTTGGATGGACCTTTCAAACCAGCCTCTTTGAGAGCAAAAGGGTTGCCTGCTGGAGGGATTCAGCTCCACACAGGGCTGAGTCCCTCTGGCGGGCAGCTCTTTGGCTCCATTCATTTAGCGACCTAGGAGATCACTTAACAATTTCAACCAGGATGACATTAAATGACATCTTCATAATGACTGCTTTGGTCACTGACTGAAGATTCAGATCTTAATCATGGTTGTAAGTGAAGAAGTACTTGTATCAAGTGATATACAATAATTGTCTAAGGATTGCTAAAATGAGGAAACAAGAAAGCCAGTCCATAAACACAACTAAGTCAGCCAGGCAAGTACCGAAGCTGCTATGTAAACACTTCACAAGACATTGTGTGAGGTATGTTGCTTTCCAGGTGTTGCAATTCAAGATGTGACTGACAGGCTACCAAGACTCTTCAGTTCTACGTACTGGTTGATTGGGTTGCCACAGATATAGTGTATTTAAATTTCAGCAAAGCCTTTGAAAAAGTTTTTCATGGAATCTTTAATAGCAAAATCATAACCATATGAGTTTGACAACTCAGCTATTAGATGGATTCACAATTGGCTCAAGGATCGTACTAAAAAGAGATCAAATCTACCTGGAGAGGCATCTCAAGCAAGGTGCTATAGGGCTCTCTCTTGGGTGCAGTGTGGCTCAATGATATGTAAATGATATGTAAATGATATGGATTTGAGGGAATGCCTATCAATTTTGCTGATGATATAAAGTTAGGAGGATTGGTTAATAATTGGCAGGACAGTGGGGAAAACAATGAGCAGAAACAAATATAATGAAATATAATAAGTTGAAATATAAAATCATGCATCTAGGTAAGAACAAAAACAATATACAGAATGAAGAAAATCTTCTCAAGGGTTGTGCAAGCAAGAAGATTTGGTTGCACTAATAGATCACAAATACAACATGTCTCTACAGTGTAATGTAGTTGTGAAGACAGCAACACCTTGAAGAAGATCAATTCAGATTCTGGAAAGTACTTATCCTACTCCATCCTATCTTAGTCAGATCTCACTTGGAGTGTTGTGTTCTTTTCTGCACAATCCTGTTTTAAAAAGGACATTGATAATCTGGAGTAAGTCCAGAGAAGGCCTGCCATGATGGTGAAAGACTGGAAATCTACAAAGAGCAGTTAAAAGACTAGGTATGTTTAGATTGCAGAAAAGAAGGCTGTGAGGAGACTTGATAGCTGTATTCAAACACTTGAAGGGCTGTCACAATGTAGAGGGTTTGGGCTTATTCTCACTTCTAGATATGTTCCACTACATTCTTTTCCAAAAGATAAGACTAGAATTAATGGGATGAAGTGTCAAGGATGTAGGTACAAATTAAACATTAGGAAGAACTCCTTGACAGTCAGAACTTTCAAACAGTGGAATAGTTTAACACATAGAATTGCTTCTTCCCCTTTACTGGATAGTCATCTATCAGGGATGGTATAGTGAATCCTGCATTAGGTGGGGGATGGGTTGCATATGAGGACCTCTTAGGTCACTTCCAATTTAACAGTTTGATGATTTGTAAGTAGGGGAAGAAATAGAAAAGTAAGCTATGCTTATATTAAGTTTAGCCTATTTACTAGGCTAAAAATTATTAGAAGCCAAATCAAGCAGTAGTTCTCCATAATAGCACTGTTAATACTTCAAGGTTGCTTCCAGATGATATTAATTGATGCCACTCTAGCAAAGCCATCTTTTTTCAAGTTTCAACAAATTCACAATATTCAGTTGTTTGGAAATGAACATTTTTCTCCAGCTTGTACATTTCTTTCAGAATATACCAATTCTGGAGTGACAAATGTTTAAACATTAATGTATACAAACTCTGCACATCTTCATTCCTGGCCCTTCTGAACGCTTTCTTTTAATTCCTATATATAAAATGCAGCAACCATTAGTAAAATTATTGTATCCCTTAAGTTGAAAAAGAACATTTAGGCCATCAAGTCCAGACCATTGCTTAGTGCAGAAATCAAAATTAAAGCAATAGCATCTTTATTTATATGCAAATAGTGGAGACAAACAGTTATTCTTCCACCACCATACACTTTAGCTCAAGAAAGGGGAACTTGCAGTCTGTAGGACTATTTTGCCTGTATGTCTTCTCCCATTTGGCTCAACGCAGCTAAGTAGCTTTTCATTGCTGTTCTGGTTCCTTTTACATGTGGTTCTGAGTACTGCCAAAGAATAACAAAAGTATATAATACTATTTTTTTCTTCTCAGTGTTTTTTTTTGCCTTTTATGTAGCCAATCCTTCATTTAGTTCTATAGCCAATCTAGTTTTTCTTCTCTTAATACATTTTTTAAAAAGGAAAGAAATGGATTTGAAGTCATCTGCCAGGTTGGGAAGGAGGGGAGGATATATTATTTCATTACTTTAAAAAATGCTTTGCAATTCTGTGAAATTTTCTCAAAGTAGCTCAATAGCCTATTGAAACTTTCCTTTTTATTTTGCAGCCTAAATGATGGAATTTTTAACTGAACAGTTATAATCCAAAGAACAGGAATCTCATTGTCTCTCTACCCATGAAAGCCATGAAAAATACATAAACTTCTGTGCTTTTCCTTCCCAGTTGAGCCAGCCAGTATTAATAATGAATCTTACCTCTAATTCTAATTGCAGTGTTTATGACAAACTAGATAAAAGTTTGTTTCCATGTCTCTACAGTATTCTGATGATTATCAGCATTCCTGCTAATCTACTATCACTTTACATTTCCTGCTGTCAAATCCAGAAAAAAAGTGAGCTGGGCATCTATCTCTTCTGTTTATCGTTAGCTGACCTATTATATACTATGACACTACCATTATGGATTTATTATGCTCAGAATGGGGATGACTGGAAATTCTCCCTACAGCTTTGCAAATTATCTGCTTTTCTCCGATATGTAAATTATTACACCAGCTCAGGATTTCTTACCTGCATCTCCATGGATAGGTACTTAGCCATAGTTCATCCTTTGAGGTTCCATTCTTTGCGAACAAGAAGATTTGCCCTGCTGATGTCCTTTTTAGTTTGGGTTTTTGAAATAATGTCAAACGTTCAGATTTTATATAGCACTACATTCTACTACAAAGTTGTAGATGAAAGCAATCATACTTTATGCTATGACACATATCCTCTAAAACAATGGCAAGCTTACTTCAACTATTACCGCATCTGTGTGGGGTATGCATTCCCATTAGCTGTCATGATCTTCTGCTACGTCAAAATATATCAGGCTGTGAAGCACAATCAAGCAACTCAAGACTGTGACAAGAAGAAAATCAATCATTTGTTACTAAGCATCATCATAACCTTTTTTCTTTGCTTTACTCCATATCACATTGTCCTGCTTCTGCGCAGTATCTTGGAGCCGCTTGACTGCTATTATACTGTGCATCTGTTTGTACCTTATAGAATTACAACAGCCTTGACAAGCTTAAATTGTATAGCCGACCCAATTCTTTACTGTTTTGTGAATGAAACTGGAAGAGCAGATATCTGGAACATATTCAAATGTGGTTTTTTTGTCAGCCAGACAGAAGCACAGCAATCCAGTGTTTCACAAAACAGAACAATATAGGTTTCAGAATCTGCAGCATTCATATAATCTAAGAGTAGGTAGCTTGCATCTTCCAAGTATTGCTGAACTACACTGGGAGATATAATTCATCAACATATGGAGTGTTGAGGGGTTTCTGTCTTCAATATATCTTTAATGCTGCATTCTGGCAAAATAAAATGCAAGGAAAGTTTTATTTGTTCTGACATCAACCAAGAGCCAGATCCATCTTCAAATCACAAACAGGAGCTACTTATGAGGATTTGCAGCACACCTTTAAATTATTAAATTCTCCTGCATTTTTTTCTGTTTCTCTCTCAGGAAGACGGAATCTGAATCAGAAGAAAGCCCCGTTCTATCACTCTTTGCTCATTAAAAACCGTTGCATAAATTGTAAACTGAAACTATGTTTGGGATGGACTTATGGTTTGTGTTTTCTATGCTATGAAACTGAAGTATTTGGCTCTTAGAAATGTTTATATCTTGTGCTATATCATTGTATAAAAAATATGGAATTAAATTGAAAGATATTACTATTCAATAGTATTCAACTATTTTGAGGCATAATCGGCTTTACCAATCAGGGGACCTCCAGACATTCTGGACTTCGGTTTTGTGTATGCTTTGAAATTAAACTCTCTTCATTTCAATATTTGAATATTCTTTAAAAGAATGCTTTGTCAGGTATGTAAATTTCAATATGCAAAATGGCAATAAGCCATACATCCCTCTCTTAAGACATGCTAGTAATTTCACTGAAGGATCAGTTCCTAAATTCTAGCTTTTTGAAAAGCCTTTATACATACATTGCAGACAACAATGCTGTACCTAAGGAGACTAACTCTATAATGCTATCATGAGAGTTATTTGGAGAAGAGATACACTAATCATTGTATTTTCAGATCTACATGCTAAGATCAACAGACAGCTGGGGGGGGCAGCTCATAAAAATTGGGAGGGGATAATTGGATTGCAAAAAACTTCCTTTCTCAATGCATTCTCTAACTTAATTTAGATCGTCAAGAGACTATAATTGACATGTTAAAAAGGCATCAAGCCTGCAATGCAGTACTGGGGTTAAGAGCTGTTATCACTGGTTATGTGTTTAGCCCATTGCTGATTTCTTGAACAAGCCTCTTCCTTATCCCTGTTACAGCCTATTCACCAGGATTCACTAAGCATTTCAGTGGGCACACTAGCCTCCATTGCCTTATCTTGTAGGAGTCAACTTGGCAAATAAAGGACATTGGCAATAACAAGGAGAAGTTAGTAATCTACTTGTGATTGTAAAAGAATTCCTAAGATAAATTCTCCTGGGATGGCATTTGGCGGTTTACTCCCAGAAGGACCCATGGCAGGATGAATTGGAGCCACAAGATTTGGTTACTAAATGTTTCTACTTTTCTCAAAATAAAACTGGGAGCTTCCAATTCTTTGACCCTTTAAAAAAGCCCAACATATTTACAAGAGGCTTTCTGCAACACTTTTCAGACTAAATATATGACCACATGCCACATAGTCATTCTAGTAAGCATCAAAGAAAGCTGAGCATCTCTTTGCAAAAAGTTGCATCCTGCACTTTTTAATAATTAATTTTCATATATTTCAATTGAAATGAAATTGGAAGAAATCCCTCAACTGTCCATTTCCATTTGCTCCTAAGCAATCTGTCAATATCTGAGGGAAAAAATATTGAATCTGAAAATTGCCAAATTGGGCAGTAGAAAAACCTCTCTGTCTCTGTCTCCTTCTCTCTCATCTATGTATTGTCTGTCTGTCTGTCTGTCTGTATATCTTACTTTTCTGCATGGAGAGGAAACTGTTAAGTTAAGGTGTTATCAAATTGTAGAGATATACAATAAATGGTATTGGTGTACACTATATTAAATGGTATTGCCTTTCCTTTTTCTTTTTAATCTTTAATTTATTTGGCTTGGGTTTTTGGCTTTGTATAATACTGCTTATCCCCAAAGGAGGATTTAGAGAAGTTCTACGAAGATATAAGCAGTGTACTGAAAACCCTAAAAAGTAGTGATATCGCAATACTCATGGGGGACTTCAATGCAAATTGGGAGAAGGAAGTGATGCTCCTGTAGTTGGAAACTTTGGTTTAGGAACCAGAAATGGTAGAAGTGACAGATTTGTAGACTTCTGCAAGGAACATAGGCAATGTGTGATGAATACTTTTTTCAAGTTGCCAAAAAGACGCCTCTACACTTGGAGATCACCAGAAGATACATGAAATAATATACTAAGGAACCAAATTGACTATTTTACAATAAACAAAAGATTTAGAAACTCAGTAAAATCAGTAAAGACATACCCAGGTACAGATGTACCATCCGATCATAATCTACTACTTGCCGAAGTCCAGCTGAAACTAAAAAGGATGAAAACCCCGAATCCTGCTAAACCAAGAATTGACAGAGACTTCATCATTAAACATGGAGGTAAGATAAAAGAAGAACTAGAAAATCATTTAAGAGAAACCAACAACCTGAATGATGAAGATGTAGAAGTGAACTGGAATAAATTTAAAAATGCAATAGTAGAGGTAACAAATTCAAAACAGAGAGAGGAGTACCACAAGAAACAACAGTGGGTGATGGAGGAAATTCTTCATCTCATGGATGAAAGAAGATCTTATACAAATAAAAACAAAGAAAAATACAATGAATTGCAGAAAACAATTAGAAGAAAAATTCGACTGGCAAAAGAAAAGTGGTTTGCAAAGAGATGCAAGGAAATAGAAGAGGCAGAACGCATGCATGATAATTTCAGTTTACACAAAAAAATGAAAGAAGCAGCAAGCCTCTACAAAAAGAAAACCAATTTAGTTGACAAAGAGGGGGAAATTATCTTAGATGAGGACGAAAAACTAAAAAGATGGAAGGAATATATTGAAGAACTTTTTGAAGACACTAGGGATGATATAGATATGGGAAGTATAACAACTGGACCAAACATACTATGGAGGAGGTTGAGCATGCAATAAAAATAGCAAAAACAAGAAAAGCCACAGGACTTGATGATATCCCAGTAGAAATTTTAAAATTGCTGGAAGACAATGGGAAGAATTTTTTACTGCAGCTCTTCAATCAAATATATGAAACAGGAAAGATACCAAATGATTGGCTAAAATCAACCTTTGTGACAATCCCCCAAAAAATAAATGCAAAGAAGTGTATCAAATACAGAACAATAAGCTTAATGAGTCATGCCCTGAAAATATTCTTGAGAATAATTCACACAAGAATATACAACAAAATCGAGGAGTGTCTAGGTAACACACAATTTGGTTTCAGAAACAATCTTGGTACATGAGATGCGCTGTTCAGCATTCAGGTTCTTGTACAGCGTTGTAGAGATGTCAATCACACTGTTTACATATGCTTCATTGATTCTGAAAAAGCTTTTGATAAAATAAGACACAGCAAACTATTAGAAATCCTGAAACAAGGGGGACTAGATGACAAAGACATCCAAATCATAAAGAATCTGTATTGGCATCAGGTAGCAAATGTGAGACTAGGCCAAAAATATTCAGCTGATGCAGAAATACGAAGGGAGGTCAGACAGGAATGTATTCTGTCTCCACTGTTGTTCAATATCTACTCTGAATCAATCTTCAACAAAGCACTGGAGAACATCGATGCTGGCATCAAAGTAAACGGTGTTTGGATCAACAATTTAAGATATGCTGATGATACAGTTCTGCTTGCCACTAAGCATGAAGACGTTCAGCTCATCAACAGAGTCACAGAAATATCTGAAAAATATGACTTGAAGCTTAACACCTCAAAAACCAAGATCATGGTCATCAGCAAACAACCCGTTAATTTACCACCAATAAATTCAGAAGGAATACCATTAGAAAAAGTTGAAAAGATCACGCACCTTGGTTCTAATTTACATGACCACTGAAGTAAAGACAAGGATAGAGAAAGCTCAAACAGCATTCTTCAAAATGAAAACGGTCTTCTGCAGTCATGACATAAGCCTAAGATTGAAAATCAGGCTTGTCAGATGTTATATTTTTTCTATCCTGCTGTATGGAGTAGAGAGTTGGTCTCTGACAGAAGGCCACCTGAAGAGACTAGAAGCATTTGAAATGTGGATTTACAGGCAGCTGTTAAGTATAAGCTGGGTTAACAAGATCAGAAATGAGGTGATAAGCTGCCTGGGAAAGCCAAGGGAAATCATCAAAACAATTAAAAAACGAAAATTAGAATATTTTGGACATGTGATGCGACACCCAGAAAAGTACGGCATACTCCATTTAATCCTCCAGGGAAAGATTGAAGGCAAACGAGGTCCAGGCAGAAGAAGAACATCATGGCTTCAAAATCTAAGGGACTGGTTTGGACAAAACTCAGCAGCACTTTTTCGTGCAGCTGCTGATAAAAACATGATCGCCAACATGATCGCCAACTTCCGATAATGGAGATGGCACAAGAAGAAGAAGAAGAATCCCCAAAGGGGATAGCATGATGTATACAATATATACATGTTTTGATGTTATTTCCTTTTGCCAATTACATTTAGCTTTAAGTCAGAGCTGCAGTGTATGTTGATATAAGACATAATATAAGAACAGTATTATCCACGTTTTTATGGAGTAGTTTTGGTTAGTGTAGCCTTCAGTCACTCTCTATAAGAAATTCATTAAGCACCTTATATTTTCAATGTACGTATCCTCACTGATCTAGCAGTAAACCAGCAACCACATATAATAATAGAAATCTTTAAGAGCTTCAAAGTGTGTTTTTGAGGCTGTTGATTTGAGATCTTGACCAAGTGAGCTGCTGTGACAGACAGCTGTATGTCAAGAGAGCTCTAATTCAAATCTGTCAACAATAAATAAAAAATCCCATTTTTATTATGGGGTCAATGTGTAATAATTGAGTTACAATAACTTCAGTAATAGAACATATTACCTGGATAATGGAGATATGTTATGCACATTTTTAATTGCATAACATATCTCCATTATCATTCAGGAATAAGCTCCATAGAACATGATGGAATATAATTCTTATAGAAATTAACTGCAAATGTGCATTAAATATTATTCTGGAAATATCATGGGATCAATTTTTAAAACCTAAACTGAATGGCATATTTTATTTATCCAGTTTTATTTATTTATTTATCCAGTGCAGTTTTAGCACATTGTGAACAATAAATATGGACAAATCAGAGGTCTTTATTTAAGGACTGAGTTATGAAAAGTAAATTTGCATGAGATGACTTGACATGAAGGACCTATGATCGCAGTAGCCAAGGAGCATTTGGATCATAACTGCAGCATAGATAATATCCCTTTCCCTTGTTATGGTTTCTCCAGTTTAAATCCCCAAGCTGTGGTCAGTAAACACCTGCAGAAATGATTAAGTCACTAAAATAACATGTGTTTCACATGCAATAGATTTAGCATTTACAACTGGAAAGTTGCTGTCAGATAGGATATCTGTATAGGATGCCAATGCAGATGGATTAGTGATCTAATTCATTATAAACAAGCTTCCAATGATTAAGGATTCTCCTAGTCCTATTATCCAATGCAGAAGCTGGTTTAAAATATACAACTGTAAAGAACAACATACTTCCAATCCCAATTCTACTTTAGTAATGAAGTGGTTGGTTGGTTGGTTTATTTATAAACTATTTTAGTCAAGGAGACTAAAAGAAACAATTATAGAATGAAAAAATACAATATAATTATGTTCAACAATTATAATTACCGTAATACATTCCAAGCCCCAGGAACTCTACAGCACTCAAATCCCCAAGTCCTTCTAGAGCAGCCATTTTTTTTAACCTTCTAGAAAAAATGCAAGTTACCTTTGCCAAAGAGGACAAGTTGTCCCAAAGAAGGGGAGCCCCACAGAAATTGCTTGTTTTAGGGTCCCGCCTATCACATTGCACCTTTTGTTAGGCGGAGTCCTTCAGCAAGCTTTCTCTGTGCCCTTGGATTGGAATTTATGGGATAGGTGGTCTCAAAGACACCCTGGCTCTGAGTCATCTAGATAATAACCAGCACTTTTAGTAGCTTTGCAACCGTGGCAAATATCTGTAGCTTGGATGTAGGATGAGGTTGAAAGTTTGTTCTCCGAGCTTGAGGGTTTGTTTCTCTCCCCCCCCCCAGCAGTTTACCTTCCAATGACCCTGACCTGATATAATCTCCCCATCACAAGGCCCATTATCAGCCACTGATTGATGACTCACTCTCTGACCCAGTGATAATTCACACCCTCCAATGACCCTGACCTGAAGTACCTCCCAGTCTCTAGCCTCTCTCTGATGACTCACACCTGGCCCATCACAAGACCCTCACTTGACACTCCCACACCTGAAGCCCTTATATAAGTAGAACACTCACACAGACATCCACTAAAAACTGCAGGATGTTACCTAGCCTGATAATGAAACATTCAGAAACCAACCCTCAAGTCCGGAGAACGAACCTTCACCCTCACTTTTAGCAGCACTTTGAAATGTATCAGTAGCAAGTGCAGCTCATCCATTCAATGAACTGTCCAGTAAGAATACAGGGCTACTATACAGACAAGAAGCTAGGAAGAGGATAGAAGCAATTTGAGGAATGCCTCCATGCTGGCAACAGAAGATTCATAGATGGTTGGCTCTCAGTTATTTCTCCCACAGCGTTATCATTCCATACAATTAGTACACTGGCACTACTGAAACCTTTTTCATCTTTCCCTCCTCCCTTCACCTGTCACCTGTAGCAAGATTCTCCAGCTTGTTTCTACTCTCACCCAACAGTAACTGCTTGCAGAAAAACTGACTAATCACTGTTCTTAAAGTATGGCAAAGTTAGCATGGCCAAATATGAGTAGGAGAGAGAGAGGGTGTCTGAGAAGAGTACCTGAAGGAGGCCAATTTTCATGTTGTCCAAATGACAAGTTGCCCAAGTATCTGGGTTCGCCAAATGACAAGTTGCTTAAGTGGTGGTGTAGAAATGTTCTGCACCAGTAATTTATCATTTGAGCTATCAGTTCTACTGGTTTCCTGTAAGCCAAAGTGACAGGGAGAACAGTAAATCTGTCTACCAATCTTCACTGATCAACCTCTGCCCCAAGATATCTCATCCAAAAGGTCATTGCGGTGGATGAATCTCCCAGTTATCATCCAATCTGTTACTCTGTCAACTGGGATATTCTTGGGCAAAGGTTAATCAGTCATCTAGCAGACTGCTAGATAGATTTACCATTCTTGTTGTCATATGGACTAGGAGAAGTAACTAGCAAAATTCTTGTCAACTTTATCCCAGTTTCCAGGTATCTCAAATTCAAATACTGGGAGAAATGCTGGCAGCAAGTAGCTCTAACAATAAAAGGTACTGTATCTCTTGGAGTAAAGAAAAATGTATCAGAGTAGGCAGAATGGCACTGCCTTACTGCATTGACACAAAGGGACAATCATGTGAAAATTACTGTCATATTATCCACAGATTGAAATTCTTGAATTATCTTATGGCACATATAGGAACCAGCCTGCCAGAGTTCCAAAACACAAGTGTTTTCAAGCATATAAAAGTAAAAGTCAGGTTCTACATTTAGAAAACCAAATGCACAGGTATAGTATAGGAGGTGCCTTGCTCAATAGTAGTAACTGTGAGATGGATCTCAGAGTCCTAGTGGACAATCACTTAAATATGAGCCAGCAGTGTGCTGCAGCTGCCAAAAAAGCCAACACACTGCTAGGCTTAACATTAATAGAGGGATAGAATCAAGATCACGTGAAGTGTTAATACCACTTTACAATGCCTTGGTAAGGCCACACTTGGAATACTGCAACCAGTTTTGGTCACCACGATGTAAAAAAGATGTTGAGACTCTAGAAAGAATACAGAAAAGAGCAACAAAGATGATTAGGGGACTGGAGGCTAAAGCATATAAGGAACAGCTGCTGGAATTGGATATGTCTAGTTTAATGAAGAGAAGGATGAGGGGGGACATGATAGCAGTGTTCCAATATCTCAGGGGCTGCCACAAAGAAGAGGGAGTCAAGCTATTCTCCAAAGCACCTGAAGGCAGGACAAGAAGCAATGGATGGAAAGTAATCAAAGAGAGAAGCAATCTAGAACTAAGGAGAAATTTCCTGACAATTAGAATAATTAATCAGTGGAACAACCTGCCTCTAGAAGTTGTGAATACTCCAACACTGGAAGTCTTTAAGAAGAGATTGGACAGCCATTTGTCTGAAATGGTATAGGGTTTCCTGCCTGAGCAGGGGGTTGGACTAGATGACCTCCAAGATCCCTTCCATCATCATCATCATCATCATCATCATCATCATCATCATCATCATCATATAAAGAACATTAAGGGTTTGATAGATCAGGACTCACCTAATATTTTGTAGCTAGACATCTACAAGCCCTATGCTAATGAAACAGTGAATCATGGCTAGATTTGCATAGGAAGGATTTCTCCTTGAAAAAAAAACAGACACACAAAGAGTCCAAGATGAAAAGACTGTGGAGGGCAGCCAATAATAAATGGAAGGGAGGCCATGCTTGCAACAGAGCACATTGTCCAATCGGAATGGAGTATTAGGGTTGTTTTCCAGAAGTGAGAATACCACTTTTGAAATAGAGCAACAAAAGATGGGCGGAGCTGCCTTCACAGCAGGTCAGAGCAGGTTGATTACCATATTGTGTCTTTGACAAATGGTTTAATGAGGAGTCCTTGGTGCTCCCTGAATTTGGTGGTTTGTTTGCAAAATTTTCATTACCTGACTGGGTAATATCATCAGTGCTAGTAAGTGTGGGGTTTGCTCCCTGTTTATACAGAGTAGCTTGTCCTGCCTATATAATTTAATGAATAATTAATTTAATTTAAATTAATGTAATTTAATGAACTTAGTATAATTTAATTAGTTTAACGATTTAATGAGGCTTCTCTCCACCAAGATTAAGAGGATGTTTGAATAACCCTAAATCACTTAGAAAGGATAAAATAATCCAATTTTCAATGTAGCAGCTAAGTATTTGGGAAATATTGATTGATTCTAAGAAATTTCTGCTTCAGATTGGAGTAACATTTCTGGATTTTCCTCTTATGTTTCATTGGAAGACTTGTTTGCATATCTCATAATTAAAATAAAATTAAAACATTATATAAAATACATTGATATCAACACAGATGGTTTGAAAAATGGAATAGACAAATTCGGAAAACATAAAGCAATTCAAACCATTAGCGATTTACCTAGGATTAGAATAGAAATGTTTGAATTACCTCATCAGGCAACTAATGGATATTCTGAGCTTGCTTATTTATTTATTTATTTATTTATTTATTCATTCATTCATTCATTCATTCATTCATTCATTCATTTATTTATTTAAAATTTGCATGTCACCCAAGATAGTAAGATTCCAACCAATTTAAAGCCAAGAAATACCTCACACAAATCCTTCATTTCCCCTTATCCCAATAAAACCTATAAAATCCCATTAATTTAAAATGAGCAGAAATTTGCTCAATTAAAACTCCTATAGATAAAGTCCTGCTCAGGTTTGATAAACGTTTCCCTCTAAAAGAATGATCATCATTTGTGACTTTCCCTGCCAGCTTTCTACCAACAAAGTCAATGGGGAAGCCAGCAGGAGGTTAAAAGTCATCCAGTAAGTTGCTCCTGCTGCTTTTTTCTCCCAAAGAGTTTCTGGGCAGCAGGGTAAATGTGGGCCTTGGGTGGGTGACTGCCTGCCCATACTCATGCTGGGACCAAAGCACCCCACCTGTCCTCACTTGACAGCTGGCAGAAAGTCGGACGTATCAGTCATATGAGATCCTCACTTAATAACCCACAATCTGCTTCACACAATGATCCAGTTGCCAGTCTTAATTGTGGTTGCTAAATTAGAACTATCTGTATTTTTACACTGAGTTTTGGTCACCACGATGTAAAAAAGATGTTGAGACTCTAGAAAGAATACAGAAAAGAGCAACAAAGATGATTAGGGGACTGGAGGCTAAAGCATATAAGGAACGGCTACTGGAATTGGGTATGTCTAGTTTAATGAAGAGAAGGACGAGGGGGGACATGATAGCAGTGTTCCAATATCTCAGGGGCTGCCACAAAGAAGAGGAAGTCAAGCTATTTTCCAAAGTGTCTGAAGGCAGGACAAGAAGCAACGGATGGAAACTAACCAAGGAGAGAAGCAACTTAGAACTAAGGAGAAACTTCTTGACAGTTAGAACAATTAACCAGTGGAACAACCTGCCTCCAGAAGCGGTGAATGCTCCAACACTGGAAGTTTTTAAGAAGAGACTGGAAGTCATTTGTCCGAAATGGTATAGGGTTTCCTGCCTGAGCAGGCGGTTGGACTAGATGACCTCCAAGATCCCTTCCAACTTTACTACTACTACTACTACTAGTAGTAGTAGTACTACTACTACTACTACTACTACTACTATTATTATTATTATTATTATTATTATTATTATTATTATTATTATTATTATTATACTTTGAACTAGTTTGAACCAACTAGTTTGTGGTCAGGCAGTCAAGTATGTTATAGTTCACAAATGAAGGCAAATATACATATCCCAGGATAATCTTTCAGGATACAATCTGGGTAGGTCACCAGGACCTGAGGCTTAGTCTTCCAAGCCAAACATATTGTAAATACTATGCATAGAATAGCCCAAAGGAAAACTCAAGCCTCGGAGTTCTGCTTTAGTTGGTCTCATCTACCAGAACCATGACACACACACTCTAATGAGAGACATTCCCTGAAGATGGGCTCCAGCATGAGTCCAAAAGCCAAAAGTTCTGACTAAGCCTTTGGTCCTGGTGACCAACCCAGATTGGATCCTGCTATGTTACAATTGCCTGTTTTATTATTTCCTTTATTCAGTCAAGATGGGAAGCCAAAAGCAATGATAAGGCCTAAATATGACAATTCTTCATTTAGTGGACTGACTGATTCCCCCAGATTTCCTTTTTCAAGATCAGATGTGGGGGAGAGGATGATTTGCAGACTTCTGATAAAGTTTTGAAAAAGGGATGGATAAGGCAGAGCCAAATAGAGAATTAACATTTACTTCATGAAAGATGCTGGCAGAAAAACTTTGAAATGTTGCTAAGTATGTCCTCCTCTTAAATAACATTTGTGGGATAGTAGGCTGATTAAAAGATAACGAAATCCATTTTCAGTTTTGAGTCCTTGGAAGCCATTCAACAGCACATAAATCTGTCTGTTGACAGTGAAGAAATTGTCCTAGGGAAATTACAACTGCTCTCCTAGAATGCCGATGTTGAGACTGTTGAGGGAGATACAGAGAACAATTTGTTGTGTCTGAAGTAAATGAATTAGCTTGCAGAGAATTGCATCTTTTGTATTGAAAAAAGCTTTAGTGCACATGGAACCATAATTCTTTGCCTTATCAGGGAGTGAGAATTAATTAATACAAACGTTTGGCTGTTGCACAATTTGATCAGTTTGTTTTACTTTAAAGGTTTGCCCTTTATCAGAGTGCATGTCAGAATATGTAATTTAGTCGAAGTTTCTCCACAAGCCTTAATGGAAGTGGTAGGTCTGGCTTTATATTTTTGTAACACTTCCAAGTACCAGTAGAACAGATTCCTGTCTAAAATTTTGGAGAGATGCTGCCAAGGTTTTTTTGATTTATTATCTGCTTGTATGGGATTGGCGTAAGGCAGTTTTCTTGCAGCAATAAGAAGAAGAGAATACAGTATTATCACTTATTTCCAAAGTGTGTTTGCCTAAGGACTTGGTATACTAGAATATGAAACCCTAACCCTCATACTGTTTTCGCAATAACCACACTAATACTTTGGATTTGTATATGTGTGATAATTTCAAAAAACCAATTGTCTAACTTATCTTAATTCAAAGCTTTAAGATTTCTATTAAAGATATCCGTATGTAGAAGCAATAGTTTTTTAGGATAAATAACCATTCATATATCATCAGCAGGAGCATTATAACGAATGTCAAGATACAAGATTGTGGTGTATAGAGAAGAGAGATGGCTCAACAGCTTAAAGACCCTGGATTTGCCAGTTGGAGAACATCTGCACTCCAGCAGTTTGAGCCCTAGCACCAATTATTATTATTATTATTTAAATTTATATACCGCCCTATCTCCCTTACGGGACTCAGGGCGGTGAACAGGCAATAATAAAAATCACAGTAAATATTACATAAAAGCCTGCTCTAAAATATAAAACCCCTAACAAAACCCAATCAAAACTACGCCAGGCCGCATGGAACAGATGAGTTTTCAGGGCTCGGCGGAAGAGGCGCAGGTCCGCAATTGTACGTAGGTCGGGGGGCAGGTCATTCCAGAGGGCAGGAGCTGCCACAGAGAAGGCTCTCCCCCTGGGGGTCGCCAGCCGGCATTGGCTGGCCGACGGTACCTAAGGAGGCCCTCTCTGTGGGAGCGGACTGGTCGAAGGGAGATATTTGGTAGGAGGCGGTCTTGCAAATTGATGGAGTGAGGTCCCATCACTCACCTCAGCTTCTGCCAACCTAGCAATTGGAAAGGATGCAAATGCAAGTAGATAAATAGGTATCACTCTGGTGGAACTAATGGCAGAAGCAAGAAACCAACTGGCACTGGAGCAGCACAAACGCAAGATTGAAAACCAGCAGAGAAAAAAACCCCAGATGATGCTGACTCTCCTGCAGAATACCATTACCTGCTCTGTGTGCTGAACTAATTTACCCCCTGTGGTGCACCCTGGATAGCACATGAGCATAAACTGAAGGAACTAGCAATCTTAGGAAGCCAAACTACTACTCTATAATAATATTATGGATTCCTGGCTTTCACATACCAATGCCATATGCTAAATAAATAAATGTGGTCTATAGATGCATAGTAGTATAAAATTGTGTTTATCAATTAGATATGTGTATTTCAAAGTAATTATAATTTACAATTCATAAAAGTCAAGTCATTGATTTTTCATTCAAATACCACAAACAACACATAAAATTTGCACATAAAATTTGCACATAAAATTTGCACAGATTAATTAGATGTATACAGTTCAAAATAAATTATTATAATGTACAGTTCACAAAAAAACAAGTCTCTTAACTATTCATTTAAGGTAGTC